>NC_053028.1:591578051-591737301 GCF_003073215.2 Triticum urartu | reverse complement strand
GGCCAGGTCGAGCGGGCCAACAGTCTCATCCTATCCGGCATCAAGCCGCGGCTCGTCGAGCCGCTCGTCCGCTCGCCCGACAGCTGGCTCGACGAGCTGCTGGCCGGTTCACCATGTTCTTCCTCGTCTACGGAGCCGAAGCCGTCATCCCGACCGGCGTCGAGTTCGACTCGCTGCACATCACGATGTACACCGAAGCCGAAGCCAAAGAAGCCCGCGAGGACGGTGTCGACTTGCTCGAAGAAGCACGTATTTATCACTGCCTTTTGTAATCATATGAAAACTATGGAGTCCCCGAACGATGCTCGGGGGCTGCCCTTTTCGACTAAGCTATTGTGTCTCCTGCATTCATGCATTTTTCTTCTTAAAACCAACCCCACCACCGGTTCGACTTTCTCGACCCAGGGGCTCGGGGGCTGGCTTTCTTGGACACCACCCGCCGCCTTCCTTACTGATTCCTGACGCGTTGAGGTCGCCGCGGTCCTCCACTTCGCCCTAGGCCACATAACCGGCTTCTGCTGTCGGTTGGCAAGAAAAATGGGCCAAAGCACCAATGCGTTATGAGTACTAAGTCAAGGGCCGCCGGATTGCCCAATCCGGCCCCGACACTTCAAGTTGCCGCACGACCGGCTGCTCGCCAACTGGCTTCGCCGGCTTGCTGCCAGCCGGCCCAGTGGGTGTTTCGCTCGCGCTCAACATTTCAAAAAGCCTAAGTACCGCGCACTCTTCTGAAAGGATGAACTCCTTCTCCCAGATCGGAGCCTCGGCCGTCAGACTCGCCGGGCGAGGCCCAAGAGGGGAAGATCGCAAGAAAATGGCTCAAAAGACGAAAAGCTAAGGCGAAAACATCCACGAAATTTATACATCACAAATTTAAACAGGCCCAAGGCCAGAGTTCATTAATCCCAAAACACCCCTAGTGGGTGGGTGGACCTGCTACCTAACAGAAATTTCTAAGATAAACATGGCAGCCTCAGGCATCCCCAACCCTGGGTCGCATAGCTGCCGGCTCCTCCTCGGTGGCCTCTGGGTTCGCCGAGGTGCCGACGTCCTCTCCGGCATCGGCATCGCCGTAGACACCGTCTCCTCGGAGCTGCCCTCCGGGTTGTTCAGAAGCAGGCCATAGTCGTCAGCAGGCACGACTCCGCCATCTTCTGTCCGCTCCGGCTGGAACTCATCATGAATGGCGAACCCGACAATGTAGCTGGCCCGGGCTGCGATCCGTCTGGCCTCCGCCGTAGCTGGTTCTCCGCGCTGGCTCGCTGGACCATCAGCACATCCAGTGACAGATACGGATGCCAAGACATCACAAACCCGAGCGCCATCTCAGCACCGGCACGGGCGGCAGAAACACACCACTCGTGGGGCCGGTCCCGGCCCGACTCCAACCACTGCGCCAACTACGTGAAGCTGTTCGATGCAATGGAGCCCGGCCAGAGGGCTGCTGACATAGCCACGCCGACCTCAGAGAGCCGCCCCATCTGCTCGCCCAAGACTCGCAGACGAGCTTCGGCGGCAGTCTCGATCTCCGGGAAGGTCCAAGCCACCCACGGGTCGGTCCCGGAGCCCACAACTTCCTGCGGGTGTCGATGAAAGCGGACGGCCTCCTCCGCCAGCTGGCGCGTCTCCGGGAAGGCCCCTATCAAAAAGAAGAGCAAGTCAGATCAACCAAGGGGAAAAAGCCGGCAACCCAACCCGGCAGAACCCAAGGAAAGCACTTACTGGAGAAGCACTCTTCCAGGTGCTGCACTTTGAGCAACGTACCTCGCCATTCCCTGGCAATGGTGCGGTCACGCTCTTGGAGCGTCTTCTCCAAGTTGGCGACCTTGGCAAGGGTCATCTTCAACTCGGCGTCCTTGGCCTCGGCCACCTTCTCGGCCTCCTCGCGGCGATGGGTTTCTGCCTGACGGGCCTCCTCCACTTCGGCCTCTAGCACCTTTAGGCGCTCCACCTCGGCCTGGACCTGGCCCTTGTCGTCGGCCAGCTTGCCATGTTGCCGATCGGCCCCAGCAAGGGCCCGCTGCGCCTCCGCGACCTTGGCAGCCTCCACCTTGAGGCACTCCACCTCGGCCTCAAGACGGCTCTTGTCGCCCGCCAGCCACTATTGCAGCCGGCTGGCCTCGTCAAGCGCTTGCCGGACTCCTGTCGCCTCCGCCACCTCGGCCCCAAGCTGGCAAGTGTCGGTGACAAGCCGGTCGTAATGGAAGCCGGCTCGAATCAACCGGGTCTTCCAAGACAACACATCGGATGAAAAAGAAAGACTCAGAAACAAAGAACCACATTAAGATTCGACCCAACTTCTATGCAGTTGCCTCGAATCTCGCGGGCTACACCCAGTGGGTGCACTAGCGCGCCCCCATTAAAAAGAGCACGCAAGAAAAATACCTGCGGCAACGCGGAGCTCCTCCTCCTTGGCGGCAAGCCGCTCTTTGAGCTGCCGGTGCTTCTCCAGAAACCGGTTGAAGATGTTGACCCGGAAGGAGTCTAGTAGTTGCAAGGAGCAACGATCTGCACGAAACAACGGTTGAAGATTCGACCCAACTGCTACGCAGTTGGCCTGAATCTCGGGGGCTACACCTAGTGGGTGCGCTAGCGCCCCCCCACCCAGAAGAAGCAACAAAAGAAAAAACAGTAGACGAGGGAGAACTTATGAGCATGACATGCTCCAGCTCCCACGTCTGCTCCACCTCGGCCTGGGTGAAGGCCTGGATCCTGTCCGTCCACCCTCGCAGGCACCGGCTCACGGCGGCCATCGCCGCCTCCTCCTGGGACAGGGGCCCGAAGAAGACCTTGCTGGTCTGGCCCCGAGCCGGCTGCGACCTGGCGGCCCGGAGACCCCCCTGGCCTGGGCACGAGAGCGTACTCCCCGCTGACCGCCTCTTTCACGGCCAGCGCCTTCTACCGCGCCTTCTCAAACGCTCTCTCCAGCACCCTCGCTAGTGCCGCTCGCGGCGCCTCGTCCAAGACGACGTCGCCGCCGCCTCCCTCGACCCCCGCCTGCTCGACCTCGTCAGTCTGCGGCAGAGTGTCGTCCTCAACCACCATGACCTCCCGGACGAGGTCCATCGCGTTCGCACGGCCACCTTGGCCGTGCTCCCCCTCCGACAATGACATGAAGATCGTCGCCGCCGGCTTCATCCCAGCCAGCATCTCGGGCCACGCCAGCTCCTCGCCGGCTCATGCCCACGTCGTCGTGGCGTTGGCCAAGGCCTGGGCCGACGCCACCCCAGCTCCTCCTCGGCCCTGTTCCAGTCCCGCCAGGCCAGGCCTTCGGTGTCGGTCGGGTCCAGGCCGCGGTCCGAGTCGGCCGCCTCCTCATCCCGGTCAACGGCGCTAGTCCAGGTCCTCGAGAACACGGTGCCCTCGGTGGACGCGGCGTCCGCCGCCGCCAGCGCCAATGAGATCGATGACCTGAAGCTCAATGAAGTAAACAAACAAGAACCAAGCAGGGCCGCTTGGCCATTCAAGTTCGACAAGAAGGAAATTTACCCAGGCACCACCGGAACGGTGGGTCTCCCCGGCCTCACCTGTGGAGCGCTGCGCCTCCTCTTGGCAGGAGGCTTCACGCCAGCGGCCGGGTTCACCGCATGCTTCATGGCCGAGGCTCGAGGCGCGACGTTGTCCTTCCGGTCCGGCCGGCTCGCCGCCGTCGCCCCCGAGACGACCCAGCGCCAACCGCGCTGCCGCCTTCTCCACCCAGCGTCACTGCATTGACAACTCACATTAGCACCCCTTGTGTCGCCTCGCGCCTAGCAACTCAAGAAATACGGAAGAAAACTTACCCGCGCGGCGCCCTACGCCGACATCGGCGGCCGCCTCCTCCTCCTTGTCATGGGCCGCCGGCTCCTTCGAGCCGGCCCACACCACCTGCGTCGGCGCCCGGTCATACGGATGCCGGATGGCGTTCAGAAGCATCTCCCGCGTTGCGTCGGGATGAACAAGATATGCAGCGGCAAAGTACGGGGACCAGGGACTCACCACGGGTTCTGGGTTTGCCTATCTGTACGGAGGCTTCACGAATTCCCAATCCTCTCGCAGCCCGGCCTTGGAGATGTCGTTGACCTAGTGGGCGACTTGGTCCCCTGCCAAGCGCAAGTTTGACATGCGGTTCGGGTCCTGGAATCCAGTCATCTGGCCGATGATGTGGGTGCGCTGCTGCAGTGGCAGCACCCGGCGCCTGATGAAGGCGATGATGAGGTCGGTGCGAGTGAGCCCTTCCCGATCCCTTATCTCCGACACCCGCTGGCACAGGTTGAGCACCTCTTGCGATGGGTGTCGGGGATAATAGCCCCAGTTCTGTTTCAGCCGCAGCGGCGCGTCGACGAAGGCCGACAGGTTGATGTGGTCCGCGCCAAGGTTGCGAGCGTAGAAGAAAGAGTCCTGCCACTTCTTGGCAGAGTCCTCCAGCGGCATCTTGGATCAGTCAGTGCCAGTCCGCTTGTAGATGACGGCGGCACCGTAGTTAGACATCTCCCCGGCCTTCGGCCCCTGCTGCTTCAAGGAGAAGAAGCGCACCCAGAGATCGATTGAAGGCTCGGACCCTAGGTACCCCTTGCAGAGGGTGACGAAGCCAGAAAGCTGCAAGATGGCGCCTGCGCCAAGATGATGGGGCTGGAGCTCGAAGAAATCCAAGAAGCCATGGAAGAATCTGTTCGTGGAAGGCCGAACCCGCGCTTGAAGTGCGGGTAGAACACCACGCGCTCCGTGCCTTCGGGCCGCGGCTCCCGCTCGCCCTGCGACAGGCGCACGATGACCTCCGTCTCCCCCGGAAAGCACCTGGTGGTGCGGAGATACATGATGTCGTCCATGGTGACGGTCAAGCCCATCCATGAGCCCGAAGGAAGCGCCATCGGAAAATATGAAGAAAGAGAGAAGCGAAGGAGAATGGCAATGGAGTCCTTCTCGAAGCAGCGGGCATCGCAGCGGGCGGCGATCACAAAGAGCAGAGAGAGGATGAAGAGGCAGGGGAGCGTGAGCAAGAATGGTTTCCGTCGCTACCTTCCTCCAATTTATAAGCCACGGTTCGAAACGTGGGGAAGTGGGATCGTTTGCGCTTGCCCCTCCCACTTCTCTGCAATAAGTGCGCACGTACGCATGCAATAACTACCTCGAGAATGGCAACTGACTTGCGGACGCCGCAATAAATCCACACGCATGGGCCGAGGGCGTGCGGTGGCGGGCCCCAGCACACCGCCCCGTCCCGTCGCACGTGTGGCCTGTCAGGCCCCTCCGGCTTCCAGGTGCCACGTGGCGCCTGCGCAAAGCCCAAAAGACTATCTCAAGATTTTACGGGCTCTTCGGTTTCCCGCCCATGTCGGGATGCTACGATCCGGCTTCCGAAAGCCGGCAAACAGTGGGTGTTGCCGGACCCGGCGTTCACAAAATGCGCCTCCTCAGGGGGGGACTGTGAAGGCCCTCCCACTCGAAGACGGCGGACCTTCACATCTTCCGGGACTACTGTCGGGGGGTTGAACCCCAAGAAGGCAACGGAACCCGGATCCTTTTCAAAAACAATGGGGCCAGCAACGCCCCTCAAGCCGGCTCACGCTTGGCCGGGTTGCTCAACCCGGCCAAGCCCCTCAACCCGGCGGAACTCCTCAACCGGCCCCAACAATTGGCACAAGACGGCCGAACCCGGCATGCTAAGACATCCCCAACAAGCCAGCTCCCCCTTTGGCGTGTTCCTCAACCCGGCCGCGGGTCAGCTCCCGTCCCATCTGGGCCGTACAATGGGACGAGTCTTCACTCAAGGACGAGGAAGGCAACAGTGTCCCTCCCATGCCTCCGGTTAGCCGGGGAATGGCAACAGTGCCCCACTTACCCGCTGACCATTCCGGCGTGGCTACAGTCACTACAAAAAAACTAGTAAGCTTCCACGTGCAATGCACGTCTCAATTAATGTTCTTTTCAGAGATACATTTACTTCTATCAAATACCCCTTGCCAGCATGTCTCGTATTGGCAGTTCTCGTTGGTACTGTAAGAAGATGACAACAAGAAAAAACAGCCATGGAAACATTCATCATATGACATGGTATACTTTTCAAGATAGCATGGAACGTTTGAAACCGTGTTTTCAAGTTAGTAAGCTTGCACGTGAAAAATCACGTATATAGATAAAATGGTCCAATCATAGAAGTCAAAAATATTACAAACAAATTTATACTTGAAGTTTTAGAAAAGCTATAATCAAGAAAAAAACTTTTTAATGTACAAAGGCATTGAATTTAACTTCCCGGCTTTATTCTCATTATTCTCGTGCTGCTGTTGATTGTTCTTTTGACTTATATATATACTCCCTCCGTTCCTAAATATTCACATGGAGAGTGAATCTACAGTTTAAACTACGTCTATATACATCCGTATGTACTCCATATTGAAATCTCTAAAAAGACTTATATTTAGGAATGGAGGAAGTATATGCCAGCGGGATAAAATGTACATTAAACTCTTAACTTCATACAATCCAATCATGTAAATGGTTATGGAAAAGTAGATGCACAATGAAAATAAAGGTTTTTTCATGGTTACTGTTTTTTGACAGGCTCAACACCAAGGACATGCTAGTGAGAAGGCACTGGAGGTCCCTGAGTGATGATAATCTCTGTGTTATATGTAACGCATACGTCCATGAAGATAGGACCCCATCTGTTTTTCCAATGTAATTAATTTTTAGCTGCAGGGTTTGGAATTACCTTTAGATTGATAGGACCCACGGCTCTGATGTCCAGCAATGCATATATCAAGCAAGGTCACGGTTTGGGCATCCTTTCTTCTCCGAGTTTATGCTCATGGCAGCTTGGAACATTTGGATATTAAGGAATGGAAGAACTTTCAGGGGAGAGCGTGCTTCTTTTGCTACCTGGAAATGTAAATTTGTACATGATATTCATCTTCTAGCGCATAGGCCTAGAGATAGCATCAAACAACAGCTCTTAGCTTGGGTCAACACCCTCATGTAAATATAGGTAGTTATAATGTAGGTTCCTTCTAACTTCTGGACTTGAGACTGACTGTTCTGCTCGTACAGTGGTTAACTCTTTTATTTCATTAATAAAGGGTTGTGGTCCTTGCTCCACAGTAAATATTCAAAAAAATGTACATTATCACAACCTTAATATCATCACAATTAACATGAGTACAAACGGTATACAGGCTTAAGTACTGCTCAAAAAATCAGGCAAGGATGATAGTAAAAACAATTCTTCTTCTTACAAAATACCAATGAAGCAAATCACAAGGGCACCAGTGGTGGACTACCCATGAGCGCCTTGCCTGCGAAGGACCTCCTTGATCACCATGCCAAACTGGCAGCCGTCCCCGGTGACTGTGGTTTAGGATTCATCTGTGACACCCCAAAAATTTGGCCTTGTTTTAATGGATTAAAATTTTTGCCAGGAATTAAAACATTAAATTTCTGAGCTCCATTTTGATTTTTAAATCATTTCCTTCCCTGTTATGATGAGTTTTTCCCAAAGAGAAAACTTTTCAAATATGTCATTGGACATATTTAATCTCTCAAGAGAAACTTTCCCTTATTTAATATAACTAATTAAATAATTAAATTGCTTGATCTTTATTTTCTTAAAAAATGGTTTTTCAAGGTTATATGGCCATATTTGAACTACAACCATTTGATAAATTCACCTAAAATTCCAACCAAAATTTGGAGATGTCATGTGATGCTTTTAAATCACTTTTATACAAAAATATATTTTATTCATGAAATATTTTGAGCTCTACACTCAATTTTTATTCCCTGGTCCAGAGTGCAATTTGCACTACAACCCATTTAAATATTTCTTTCTAGCCTCCACCAAAATTATGGGATGATGGTAATGGCCTAAGATTCCACATTATGCAAAAACCTCGTGCTGTTCTTTGAAAAATTTGAGTGAATCAACCTCATTTTCATTCTGGACCAACTTGATGGTTTGTACAGCAACCATATTTTTGCTTGCTCTTTAACCCTTGATTATTTCTCCTACTTGTAGTCCTCCATGTTTAACCCTTAAGTCCAGGAGCATGCACCCATTGGATTATTTTTGGTTCATGAAATAATGTCATTTATTTCCTGTCCAGAATTGAAGTTTTGTAAAACTTGCACTAACAAGTTTCTGCTTTTGGCCAACTAACCTCACCACTCTCTCTTGCATCTAAGGAGACCCTGATCTGGAGAATTTGGCCCCTCCAAGAATTTGGCCTCACCACTCTCTCTCGCTTATAAATGGATGCCCCGGGCCGTTCCCGCACACTGGCAACCTCAGGCCACCCCAATGACGCTTCCCCAGCTCGCCAATCGACCCAGGAGAGCTTTCTTCCATATCTCCGGCAACTGCAGCCGCCGCCACTGCCCCGGCCAATTCGGCACCACCAGGACCTCCCACTCTCCGTTCTCTCCACCAAGAGCTTCCTCATCCTCCCGTGAACCATTCCCACTACTCGATTTTGATCGGGAACCACAGTAGCCCCAAAACCACTCTGCTCCCGAAGCTCTCCTCCGCCGCGAAGCTCGCCGCCGGCAGCTCCCTCCGTCCCCGTCTACCCAGCGACCACCGGAAGGACCGCCTCGGTCTCGCGGATCCATCCCCGCCCTCTGAGCCCCGCGGGGAGCCGCCGTTCGCCGGCGATGATCGCCGTTGCCTCGCCTCCGTTCGGGCAGAGGAAGAGGAGGGAGGGATAGACTGGTCAAACCTGACCAGTGGGCCAGGCGGGCCCACTGTCAGTGAGACGCGCGCCGTCCACGCTGGAGTAAGTGGAGGCGTAATACCCGTAATACGTCTTCTCTGTACGAAAGCGTAATCTCTTCGAAACGTTTTCTTTTCTGTTTTAATTTAAATAACAGATTTTGACCAAATCTTTGACTGGCTATAACTTTTTAAATATAACTCCAAATGAGTTGATTCTTTTTCCTACCTTCCTCAAATTTGGTCTAGTTTATTTTAAGATTTATTTGAAAATTTTTCAAACAACTTTTTTGTACTGTTTTTGAAATGTGTGATAATTCAAATATATTTTAAAATAGGATTTTGGAGAGAGAGAAGAAACTTTCAAAAGTTTTGGAGAGCACCTCACCCCTCCACAACTTAAAGGCAAGCATTCTGAACCCTGGCATAATGTTTTTTGGTGTGTTATTTGACACGTTTATAACACCACCTTACTTCGAAGGACTTGTTATTTCATGTGACATGATCATTTGCATGGAAGCATATTAGTGATTTCCTTGCTGTTGGAAATGAATATAATTGTGATGGTAATCATCCTCATGTGCCTTGCATGCATGCCGGAAAGGAATCCGGGAAAGCCTCGGCCTTGGGTAGGCGTGAGCTTGTCGCCAGTCCCCGTCGGGACGGTTATGTCCGGTATGGCATGGTAAGGTATATTGAGAGGTGATTTTGTTGATTGAAATATATTTGTTTACATGTCATGCAGGGAACTTATAAACCTCCTGAGTCGACCGAGACCGAGTCTTGTTTCCAGTAACCCCCATACTTGCTATGTACTACCACTTGTCCCTGCCGCAGGTAGGGTATGGTTCAGTAAGTCGTCAACCCCTTTCAAGCACACACCGTACAGAGAGGCCATGGTGGAAGATATCGGTTGTAGCCGGTAGGCATGCCACCTGGTCCGGGGGCATGGGTGTTTCCGGTTGGGACCGAGAGGGGAGGCCACCCCTTAGAGCGCGCGATATAAATTTGATCCCATGCTACGCGAGGTTGTAGCCTCCCCACTTAGAGTTTTGCTTAACAAGTGTCGTGGGTGATTCCAGACACCGGTGAGTTAAGCTGGTGTGTGCAAGTTAGGCGTGTTTTCAACTAAAAGACCGTAAGACGGAATTAGTCCCGATGGACTAAAGGAATCCGTTACTCGTGGGTAAAGAGTACACCCTCTGCAGAGATTAAAACCTATTCGAATAGCCGTGTCCATGGTTAAGGATTACAGTCTGGGATGGGTCAAGTGTTGGTCTTAGTGTCGGTCTTCGGAGGAGAGATTGTTAAACCAGAACTTGGACCGTGACTTGTGACT
This sequence comes from Triticum urartu, assembly GCF_003073215.2. NCBI lineage: Eukaryota > Viridiplantae > Streptophyta > Magnoliopsida > Poales > Poaceae > Triticum > Triticum urartu. The sequence continues at coordinate 591,727,276 of NC_053028.1, read as the reverse complement.
TGTGAAGATTATGATTATTATCTTGTGATGGACTAACCCGTTGCATTATTTATATTATCGAGTATCCCTGGGACGGTTCTACCTCCTGGATATTCATTGTGATTATTTATCTGTAAGCCCTTTATGTGGGTGTCGCTCAGACGCCCGACTGTGGCATTTCTTTTAAAGCCCTTTATGTGGTGTCGCTCAGACGCCCGACTGTGGCATTTCTTTTAAAGCCCTTTATGTGGTGTCGCTCAGACGCCCGAGTGTGGCATTTCTTTTAAAGCCCTTTATGTGGTGTCGCTCAGACGCCCGACTGTGGCATTTCTTTTAAAGCCCTTTATGTGGTGTCACTCAGACGCCCGACTGTGGCATTTCTTTTAAAGCCCTTTATGTGGTGTCGCTCAGACGCCCGACTATGGCATTTCTTTTAAAGCCCTTTATGTGGTGTCGCTCAGACGCCCGACTGTGGCATTTCTTTTAAAGCCCTTTATGTGGTGTCGCTCAGACGCCCGACTGTGGCATTTCTTTTAAAGCCCTTTATGTGGTGTCACTCAGACGCCCGACTGTGGCATTTTTATTCCCACTCTATTACCGCTTATTCACGTTGCATGATAATAACCTGCTTGCATGCATAAAAGATACTTTATTTATGACTGACGATGTGATCATAATTTTTTTTCGCGTATGATTATCAATTATATTATACCTGTGTTCTTAATGTTTGCGAGTACATTCAAAGTACTCACTGGCTTGTCCCTGGCTATTGTCTTGGCCAGATTTCTGCATGGAGAGGAGCGTTGCGGTGACAGCCCCGGAAACTAAGCAACGGTGATAGCAGCCTCGCGAAGATAGGAGTTAACCTGGTCAGCTGTTCCTGTGGGAAATGGAGTCCCATAGACACTGATGTCTCACAAACCGCTTCCGCCATCAACCACTAGAAAACCATTTGATGTACTCACAGGCGAGAATGGTCTTGTACTACATATTTTGTATTTTGCTTGAGATTTCTGTATCAAGTTGGAGCCTCATCAGCTAACAGTAATCCTGGGGCTGATGAGCACGACGGTCTTTTCTGGAAATTTATACCCGGAAAACCCGGTCGTGACAGACTTGGTATCAGAGCCAGGCTGACCATTGGCTAATCCTATCTTAGCCAGGTCAATAAACCTAGGTAAACCAACCCACCAGACCTTAACCAAACCCCAGTCAAGGTTCCCTAGCAAGATAGCCACACCGTGACCCGACACCTTTTTGGCAGTCGGTGCCCAACCTATCCGTCTAACCTGTCCATCATGCACCAGTGACCAAGGCCTAAATAGTCCTTTTTCGCAAGCGTGCGAAGGAAGACTCCGTCCCTTTTCCCTATAAAAAGGGCACGCTAGCCCCAACACAGCACAGCACAACATCTACCCCAAACCAAGCTACAATGCCTGGCCCTGTCGTGCACAATGAGACCACAGCAACCAACCTTGGAGGCTTTGTGACCATACTCGCAAACCTCACCCGTCGTGCCTATGCGTTAGAAGAGCCCCCAGAATATGTTGCGTACCAAGGACCCATGAGCGGTGAGAGCCGTCAATTCTGGGCCACTGTACACAGCTACGGTAGGGGTCTAGAGCCCGAGCGCCCCTACAGGTTCACCGGGAGAACAACTTCCTTTGAGCTTCAAGCCATCCAACTAGCTGCCCGAGAGGCCATAGTTCATCTCCGGCACTTGTCGCCCAGAGTTAACTGTCGCTCGTTCCACTTCTACCCCAGACGTGAAGGGTATGGTAGACCACCCCAAGTTGCCAACGGAGATCACGAGACGGATCCTGCATTGTTGCACCTAGTGCGCTATGTAAGTGCACTAGAGGAACTATGCGATCAAATCACTATTGATTTAATCGCAGCTCGTGGAGAGCTGGTTCGTCGAGCCCCGGCGAGAGAAGAAAACGAGCCCAACGCCGACAACCCAGTCGTGCTGTTTGGACACCCGATCGAGTCCCTGAGGACTGCCCCAGCCATCGGCCAAGGAGCTGCGATAACCCCAGAAGTGCTTCGTCGCATATTGGGAGCACACTCCAACGGGGTTGTGGCCAAGAATCCCCGAGATGGTCATCATCGCTACCCCGAGCCTGCAGCCCCTCAGACCACTCCAGTTAGTTCAGATGACGAGACCCGTGGAAGAGCCTCAAGGCACGCCCGTTTGGATGTAAACGAGGTAGACTAAGTCACCCGAGTTGTATCGAATTCCAGTGTACCCTCGCTTTGTAATCGTGTGGCCTTGTATTTAAACGCCGCCTGTTGTCGTGACTCTGTTTTTAATAGTATCCTTGTCTGGATATGCCAGTATGCAGTATAAGATTTCTATCCCGGACACAGTTACCAAAAAACACCCCGTCAACCCCACAGTAACACATCACTATAGTGAAACGTGTGAATCTGTGACTTGACCCCGACCCTTGGGACAGAGCTAAAATTTTCTTTACCATTCACCTCGGTAAAATGACCCAGCTCCGGTGCTATAAAAAGGCCACCGCGTGACCTTGCCAAGCACCTCTCACCTTGCACACCACCCTCACAACCATTTCCTAGCCATGCCGAGCCCTAGCATTTATCTGAGAACCCCAGATGCAACCCCAGGTAGTTTTGTCAAGATATTGCGGGATTTTACCTGCAGTACCATGGGCGCTACCCAGCCACCCCAGTACGAGCTGTTCAAATCGAGGATCACCCCTCCACCTCAAGATATTGGGCAGCAGTACACATCCCTCCTGTAAACTCAAACCAAGACCCAACAGAGGTCTCCTTCGTGGGGAAATCTATGCCAACCCCACAGATGGCCATACAAGCTGTTGCATACGAAGCGCTTGCTCGCCTTCGATTCGCGGTACCCTATGCCAGCGAACGAGGGTATTATTACTTCCCGAGCCGTGCAGCACCCGGAGGAGTGACATCTTTTCCTGGTGGACGCATTGAGAGAGACCCAGTCCTGGCCAACCTTGTCCAGTACATCATCGCTCAAGAGCATTTATCCCAACGTGTGATGGGTTATCTTCGGAGCCTCGCAGATTTAAATCCTCAGATCGCCATCGGCAGAGCACTAAGGCCCGACCAGGAGAGACACGTACATCGACTGGACAATCCACTTCCCTCGATAGAAGAGGAGTGTATCCCAGTACCAGAGACGTTTTCTAGGGACCCCGTCTAGTTACCATTTCCATTTTAGACGTCGCTACAGTGTTCATTATTTGCAACATTTATTTATGTGTGTGACTTATGCGTGATACCCTGAGTTTGTGCGACAAGTAAATTAATTGGTTTCTACTAATGTGTGTAGTTTTTGTTGTGGTTTATGCTCCTTTAAAATTAACTGTTTTTCCCTCGCAAAATTCTGGAGTGAGATTCCTTTTACCTGAGTTGCTACATCTGCCCCTTCTCACGACATGGATTATTTAATTTCACACAGCACCGTGCAGCAGGCTCACAACCATTATCATTCGAACACATACACTGTTTGCAAAACTTTGCAACGGTGTAACATCCAGCTAATCACCCCCTAACAACAGTTAGCACCCGGCACACCCTATCTACTCCTCGTGATCACCACCACCGCGGAGAGCCAACAACCGAGCAGCAGCGTCGTGACGATCGTCGAGGATCATCGCGCACAGGAGCACAGAGAGCCCCAGTAGTGTCGCCAGCCCTCCAAATATCAGGATCACAAACCAGTCCGGCATCGCCTCCGCCATTAGAGCCTCACCCGAGCTTCTGTAAGCAGTAATGGAGAAAGGAGGAGGAGGAGAAGTGAGGCCAGGTGTGAGGAAGAAGAGAGGGACACCCCGGCCGTTTTATAGCTCGAGCTCGGTGTGCGGTGGGCGAAGTCCACCAACGCCGCTCGTCGCCGATCGCCAGTGTTCGGAGTCGAATCCGCGAGCAGTGCCGATAGCACGCTGGCCCGCGAGGTGAGTGCACGCTGCACCGGCAGCTAGCACGCCACGCACTACCGCGGTACGGCCTAGATGCCCTACGCGCTAGGCGTCGCCGATGGAGAAAGCGCGTGGGAGAGAGGAAGAAGAGAGAACCAGAGGGAGAAGAAGAGACTGACAGTGGACCCCGGGTCCACCTGTCAGCCAGAGAGAGCACTGTGCTCTCGGGTACGACTAGCGTATATTTAAATTTAGAAATTATTCTAAATTTATATCTAGCGTAGAATCTCACGATTTTGTCCCGAACCGTAGACTTTTCCACGCGACACCAGTTTTCACACTGTGGTTTTTCACCACTTATTGCCCTCTCACTGTAGCCACATTTTTACTGCTTATTGTTCTTCTTAAAACAGCTTTTAACAAATCTCGAGGACGAGATTTTTCTTAAGGGGGGTAGTGTTGTGACACCCCAAAAATTTGGCCTTGTTTTAATGGATTAAAATTTTTGCCAGGAATTAAAACTTTAAATTTCTGAGCTCCATTTTGATTTTTAAATCATTTCCTTCCCTGTTATGATGAGTTTTTCCCAAAGAGAAAACTTTTCAAATATGTCATTGGACATATTTAATCTCTCAAGAGAAACTTTCCCTTATTTAATATAACTAATTAAATAATTAAATTGCTTGATCTTTATTTTCTTAAAAAATGGTTTTTCAAGGTTATATGGCCATATTTGAACTACAACCATTTGATAAATTCACCTAAAATTCCAACCAAAATTTGGAGATGTCATGTGATGCTTTTAAATCACTTTTATACAAAAATATATTTTATTCATGAAATATTTTGAGCTCTACACTCAATTTTTCTTCTCTGGTCCAGAGTGCAATTTGCACTACAACCCATTTAAATATTTCTTTCTAGCCTCCACCAAAATTATGGGATGATGGTAATGGCCTAAGATTCCACATTATGCAAAAACCTCGTGCTGTTCTTTGAAAAATTTGAGTGAATCAACCTCATTTTCATTCTGGACCAACTTGATGGTTTGTACAGCAACCATATTTTTGCTTGCTCTTTAACCCTTGATTATTTCTCCTACTTGTAGTCCTCCATGTTAAACCCTTGAGTCCAGGAGCATGCACCCATTGGATTATTTTTGGTTCATGAAATAATGTCATTTATTTCCTGTCCAGAATTGAAGTTTTGTAAAACTTGCACTAACAAGTTCTGCTTTTGGCCAACTAACCTCACCACTCTCTCTTGCATCTAAGGAGACCCTGATCTGGAGAATTTGGCCCCTCCAAGAAGAGCCTAGGTGCCTTTGGCATTTTGTCAAACACCTGGAGAGCATGACCAGTTTTGACATGAGTTTTGGCATTGCACTGTGAGCTTGCACCTCTGATCAAACAAGCATGTCCACTAGGCTCCCAGTTGCCCCTAGCCTGGGTCTGTTAATTGCCAGCCTCAGCCGCGACCTCTAGCATGCTTTAGCATTTCGTCGAGCACATTCTGTGCGTGCACGGGACGCGCCCAGAGCGCACGTATTGCACGACCCGCGCCCGAGCCGACACGCTGGCCCCCACGGCTTTGGCCCGCTCTGCAGAGCCACGCCACGCGCTCCCCTTCTCACCGCTACGTGCCAAGCCGCCCCCGCCACACCCGGCAAGCCAAGCGCTAGCCGCCACCGCCGCCCGACAGCCTCTGCCCATGTCGGCGCCGCCGAACCTTCCTCCGCTCGCCACCTGGCCCCTGGAACAGCGCGTGCTCATCCGCGAGTGTGTCCTCTAGCGCTCGTCGCCGCCACGATGCCCTGCTGCTACAGAACGTCGGTTCACCGGAAGCTTATCCACGGCCGCCGCGGAACCGCCTTGCCTCGCTTATAAATGGACGCCCCGGGCCGTTCCCGCACACTGGCAACCTCAGGCCACCCCAATGACGCTTCCCCAGCTCGCCAATCGACCCAGGAGAGCTTTCTTCCATATCTCCGGCAACTGCAGCCGCCGCCACTGCCCCGTCCAATTCGGCACCACCAGGACCTCCCACTCTCCGTTCTCTCCACCAAGAGCTTCCTGATCCTCCCGTGAACCATTCCCACTACTCGATTTTGATCGGGAACCACAGTAGCCCCAAAACCACTCTGCTCCCGAAGCTCCCCTCCGCCGCGAAGCTCGCCGCCGGCAGCTCCCTCCGTCCCCGTCTACCCAGCGACCACCGGAAGGACCGCCTCGGTCTCGCGGATCCATCCCCGCCCTCTGAGCCCCGCGGGGAGCCGCCGTTCACCAGCGATGATCGCCGTTGCCTCGCCTCCGTTCGGGCAGAGGAAGAGGAGGGAGGGATAGACTGGTCAAACCTGACCAGTGGGCCAGGCGGACCCACTGTCAGTGAGACGCGCGCCGTCCACGCTGGAGTAAGTGGAGGCATAATACCCGTAATACGTCTTCTCTGTACGAAAGCGTAATCTCTTCGAAACGTTTTCTTTTCTATTTTAATTTAAATAACAGATTTTGACCAAATCTTTGACTGGCTATAACTTTTTAATTATAACTCCAAATGAGTTGATTCTTTTTCCTACCTTCCTCAAATTTGGTCTAGTTTATTTTAAGATTTATTTGAAAATTTTCCAAACAACTTTTTTGTACTGTTTTTGAAATGTGTGTTAATTCAAATATATTTTAAAATAGGATTTTGGAGAGAGAGAAGAAACTTTCAAAAGTTTTGGAGAGCACCTCACCCCTCCACAACTTAAAGGCAAGCATTCTGAACCCTGGCATAATGTTTTTGGTGTGTTATTTGACACGTTTATAACACCACCTTATTTCAGAGGTCTTGTTATTTCATGTGACATGATCATTTGCATGGAAGCATATTAGTGATTTCCTTGCTGTTGGAAATGAATATAATTGTGATGGTAATCATCCTCATGTGCCTTGCATGCATGCCGGAAAGGAATCCGGGAAAGCCTCGGCCTTGGGTAGGCGTGAGCTTGTCGCCGGTCCCCGTCGGGACAGTTATGTCCGGTAGGGCATGGTAAGGTATATTGAGTGGTGATTTTGTTGATTGAAATATATTTGTTTACATGTCATGCAGGGAACTTATAAACCTCCTGAGTCGACCGCAGACCGAGTCTTGTTTCCAGTAACCCCCATACTTGCTATGTACTACCACTTGTCCCTGCCGCAGGTAGGGTATGGTTCAGTAAGTCGTCAACCCCTTTCAAGCACACACCGTACAGAGAGGCCATGGTGGAAGATATCGGTTGTAGCCGGTAGGCATGCCACCTGGTCCGGGGGCATGGGTGTTTCCGGTTGGGACCGGGAGGGGAGGCCACCCCTTAGAGCGTGCAATATAAATTTGATCCCATGCTACGCGAGGTTGTAGCCTCCCCACTTAGAGTTTTGCTTCACATGTGTCGTGGGTGATTCCAGACACCGGTGAGTTAAGCTGGTGTGTGCAAGTTAGGCGTGTTTTCAACTAAAAGACCGTAAACGGAATTAGTCCCGATGGACTAAAGGAAATCCGTTACTCGTGGGTAAAGAGTACACCCTCTGCAGAGATTAAAACCTATTCGAATAGCCGTGTCCATGGTTAAGGATTACAGTCTGGGATGGGTCAAGTGTTGGTCTTAGTGTCGGTCTTCGGAGGAGAGATTGTTAAACCAGAACTTGGACCATGACTTGTGACTTGTGAAGATTATGATTATTATCTTGTGATGGACTAACCCGTTGCATTATTTATATTATCGAGTATCCCTGGGACGGTTCTACCTCCTGGATATTCATTGTGATTATTTATCTTGTAAGCCCTTTATGTGGTGTCGCTCAGACGCCCGACTGTGGCATTTCTTTTAAAGCCCTTTATGTGGTGTCGCTCAGACGCCCGACTGTGGCATTTCTTTTAAATCCCTTTATGTGGTGTCGCTCAGACGCCCGACTGTGGCATTTCTTTTAAAGCCCTTTATGTGGTGTCGCTCAGACGCCCGACTGTGGCATTTCTTTTAAAGCCCTTTATGTGGTGTCGCTCAGACGCCCGACTGTGGCATTTTTATTCCCACTCTATTACCGCTTATTCACGTTGCATGATAATAACCTGCTTGCATGCATAAAAGATACTTTATTTATGACTGACGATGTGATCATAATTTTTTTTCGCGTATGATTATCAATTATATTATACCTGTGTTCTTAATGTTTGCGAGTACATTCAAAGTACTCACTGGCTTGTCCCTGGCTATTGTCTTGGCCAGATTTCTGCATGGAGAGGAGCGTTGGGTAACAGCCCGGGACCTAAGCAACGGTTGATAGCAGCCTCGCGAAGATAGGAGTTAACCTGGTCAGCTGTTCCCGTGGGAAATGAGTCCATAGACCACTGATGTCTCACAAACCGCTTCGCCATCAACCACTAGAAAACATTTGATGTACTCACAGGCGAAGAATGGTCTTGTACTACATATTTTGTATTTTGCTTGAGATTTCTGTATCAAGTTGGAGCCTCATCAGCTAACAGTAATCCTGGGGCTGATGAGCACGACGGTCTTTTCTGGAAATTTATACCCGGAAAACCCGGTCGTGACATCATCGAACGCCGACTTCATACGCGTCCAGTACGTGTCGGCGTTCTGGTTTGTGCCGGTGACCGGGTCCATGCTAATGGTCTTCCATGCTTCGGTGAGGCACTCGTCTTCTTTGGACGTCCACTTGACACGTGGCTCGCCCGTCCTGGCATTGCCCCCCCCCCCGCTTCTTCTTTTTCACTTTCCTCCCTGGCGCGAGTGCTGACTCCATCTTCTCCTCTTCTTCCTCCTCCTCCTCCTCCTCAGTGTCGTCGAGCTCGTCCTAGATGTCGATGGCTGTGTCCATTGTGTTGTCTTGCGCATGGAACCCGAGGTAGGAGGCGGCAACGACCGAGCCGCTCGTGATGATCTCCTCCATGTCGGCGTCAGTTGCGTTGGGGTTGCCAAAATGTGTCGTCGAGGCTTGTGAGAAGGGCAGGACACCACAGCGTAGAGGTGGCATCGGCGAGGCTATTTACGCCGGTGGCGAGTAGTTGTACTGGGTGTGGAGTCCAGCGAACGCGGGCGAGGGAGTGCGCTGGTCGGGGTTTAGACCGGAGGGTGAGGCACGTGGCGGCGCGCCGTGTGGGAAGGTGATGTTAGGGTTGAACCCACCATGCGCGTCACCGTCATAGTAGCCAGGCGAGGGTGCGTACACCCCAGGGCGGCGGCGGCGACAAATTGGTCGGCGACGCGACGCTCTGCTGGCTCCACGTAGCTTGCGGGCCATGGCCATCGGGCAGATTCATCATCCCCGCGCGAGACGCCTCTGCCTGCTCCGCCACCACCGTCGATGCCGTCGACGCGGCCGCGTCCCTGGCCTTCTTGGCGTTGAGCCTATTCCGCCGGTCGGTGGTGACAGCCCCTCGGCACTGAACCTCCGCCCTCCTCTCGACGTTGCACATGCCCGGTGGTTTTGCCATCGGCGCCCTCAGCTTCCTTTGCTTCGGCTGGGTGGAATCAGCAGCGGCAGCGGAGCGAGGAGCCGAATACTTCTTCGGCGGCATGGCGGGGTGGCGCTGGATGGTGGGGAGCAGGAGAAGAATGGCGGGAGTAGTGGGGCAGAAGGGGGAAGCAATGAGAAAATGGAGGGAAAGGTGGGGCGTCGGGAAAAGGCCTGTCTGTCGCCAACAAAGCGGACCCACGCACCTTTTCACTTCGGCCGGCGTCTCCCGGGGTCAGGGTTCGGCTTAGGTTCGCCGACTATTATTTCGGCCCAAACCGGTGAAAAACAAGTACTTGGGGGCGCGACTGGGCCGATTTTGCACCGCCGACGCTAAAAAAGGCGCCCTGGGGTTGTTGTGGGGAGTGGAGATGCTCTCACATACATTTTTTAAAACACGTTACATTTTCTAAATGTCACCAACATTTTCTATACACATTTTTAATAATTTTCTATACATGTTTAACATTTTCAAATGTATGATTAAAAATTTTCAAAAAAATTGTAATATATATATATACATATATATTGAATATATCAAAATATAAACAATAAGAAAATAAAAGAAAAACCAAAACCATAAGATAATAGGTACATCGTTTGGATCTGATAGAAAGTTGCACAAGATTTTGCATATTCTGGTAAAATATCAATTGGATGTAGAGTGGTTGTTGAATGACAACAACAAATTTATATTATGTGAATCATTTCTTACATATGCACAATTTGACTGGATCTTTGTTGTTGTTGATAGAACAACTATAACAAAGCCATATCTAACTATTCCAGATACACCCTTAATCCTATGGTTCCGTTTTTCGTTCTTCTAATTCTGTACTAATTTTGTTCTAGATTGAGCACTCCCCTTCTTTTGTTTAGAGCATTGCTTATTTTGTACAAGGTGATTGCATTTTTGTTCATTTCGTCCAAGAATCGTACATGTGCGTGATCAAAATCCAACTTAGGGCATCTAACAAGGTATTGTCTTGGAACAATTCAAGTTCTTTTTTCAGTAGTGGAGGACTTTATACACTATATTGGTCCTTGCTAGTTACTCTTACAAAAGCTTTCCATAAGTGTTAAAGGTTTCATTGTTTGTGTGCTTAAGTTGCTAGCAGAGTTGGCACATATTTCTCTATATGAGTTAAAACTTATATCCATGAAACTATTTTAAAGGCTTTGTTTCATCGAGTAAGAGGAACTGAGGTTGTACCTTCCAATTCAATGGACATATAATATGTGCTATTCATGGGGCTACTATAAAATGTTCACACACTTTAAAATGTTCTTCAACTTAAAAAATATCCATTAAATTTAAAAAAGGTTGACGAATTCTAAAAGATGTTCGTAGTTTTTATTTTAATGTTCATGAATTATAATATGGAAGAAAAAAATTTAAGAGAAAAAAGAGAAACTATTTAAACTAATGAGAACACATAAATAAAATAAAGAAAAGCAAAACAACAAACAATACCTTCTCAAAACAAGAAAAATCGGCATGCCTCAACGTCGCGAGAGCTATGTCCCCCTCATACCGAGTTCTATTTAGGTATCGCCTAAGGGCGACTGAACTGGGCCAACTCATTAACGTCGTTGTGCTGGTTCTATCTACTATGGTTTTCTTTGTTCTTTTTGTTTTTTCGTTTCTTGTTGTTTTTTCTTAAATTTTTACCGGTTTTCTTTGGGTTTCTTCTCTGTTATACTTTGGTTTTCTTTGTTTTTCATCGGTTTATTTTTATTTTTTGTTATATTTTGGTTTTCTTTATTTTCACTTGTTTTTTTGGTTTCTTTATTTTTCACTTGTTTTTTGGTTTTTCTTTCTTTGTCATATTTCAGTATAATTGTTTCTTTCTTCGTTTTCCTTGCTATAATTTCTGTTTTTTTATTGATTTTCTTTTTCTAACACATGTCTACCTTTTTCAAAACACAATGCTCATTTTTAGGGCACACGTAAAACATTGTTTTGATACATGTTGGGTATTTTTCAAATACATGGTGTATTTTCTAAAATACATGTTTTAAAAGCTTTCTTGAATACACGGTAACAGTTTTTAGATACACAATTGTACTTTTTAATGGCAATAAACATTTTTCTAACTACAACATTTTTTCTATATTTTTTAAATGACACAGATATTTTGGAAATACGCGAATATATTTCTTTAAAATGCCATGTACGCTTTTTATGAAAATAAACCTTTTACAATCTGCACTGACATTTGTTTACTGTTATAAACAGTTTTAAATGGCACGACCATTTTTTTGGATCACGGGATTGTTTTTGAATGTCACATGCATTTTCTAAATTCTATAGAACATTTATTTTACATTATGCAAACATTTTTTTCATTGCATACACATCTTTTAAAAATGTGACAAAGAAATATTGAAAGACGTGAACATTTTGTAAAATGTAACTTACATTTTTTTAACGTGCAAAAATGTTTTTTATATGATTTACATTTTTTTACATTGTATAAACAATTTTTGAAATGTCATGTACATTTTTCAAAACACATCTCATTTTTTAATTGTCACAACATTTCCCATAATATATGATTACCAATTTTCTATGCACGTTTAACATTTTTAAATGCATGGTTAAAAAAATCATATTTTGTGCAAAGTATTTTTTTAATATATATAATTATAATATTTCGAAATATAAATAACAATAAAATATATAGGAAAAACGAAATCATAAGATAATAGGTACACCGTTTGTATCTGATACAAAGTTGCATAAGATTTTGCATATTCTAGAAAAAATTTATCAACTGGATGTGCTATGGTTGTTGAATGGCTACAATAAATTTATACTATGTCATTCATTTCTTACCTATGCACAGTTTGACCGGATCTTTGTTGTTGTTGATAGAACAACTCTAACAAAGCCATGTCTTCCCCTAAAAAAACAAGCCATGTCTGACTATTAATGGTATACCCTTAATCCTATGGTTTCATTTTTATTTCTTCTAATTCTGGATAATAAATTTTTTTTCTAAATCATTCCCTTGTTTTATTTAGAACACTTCTCTTTTCCTGCATGGGGATTGAATTTGTTTTGTTCATTGTATCAAAGAATACCACCTGTTAGTGATCAAAATCCAATTTAGGGCATCTAACAAGGTATTGTCTCGAAACAATTCAAATTCTTTTTTTTCAGAAATGGAGGAGTTTATACACCATATTGGTCCTTGCTAGTTACTCCTATAAAAACTTTTTATAAATGTTAATGGTTTCATTGTTTGTGTGCTTAATAACATCCACAATCAGGATGGGAAATCCCCCCCCCAAATGCATGCGTACACATCCGAGCGTGTCTGTTGGTAGTGCCTGAATAGTTGCCATTTCCCTCTGCCCATAACCACAAACCCCAAATCTCCTACCCATGTTTCATACGAAAGCATGCAAACTATGTTGATCAAACAAAATAACATCAAACTTAGCATTTGTAACGGCAGAAATCTGCATAGTTCACACAAAATGACCCAAACAGTTCACATTTCAACTAAATAAACTAAATATTGATGAGTGTTATTTTTACACTCCTCTACCCTTAGTTTAAACCAATATATTTCATTAAAACTAGGATATTCACTCCGATATTGCCACTAATGACTAAGAATGCACAGGATTCCACAAAATCCTCTCTGTATTGTGTATCTACAGGAAATGGGCTAAATATGGACGAAATAATGTGATAACATGGAAAGGAGTAAAGGAGGAGATAAAAGAAATCAAGTGGAGGTGCACCAGCCAAGCCAGAGAAAATGATGGCATTTCATATGATCGTGACCGCTCGTATGATCATCATATGGCGTGGAAACCAAGGCTCCTCATCCACCTGAACAACTTTTATAAAGGGGTCGAGGCCAAAATGTCAACAGAAGAGCCGTGAACGTAGGCAGAACAGAGTCATTTTCATCCCATCTTCATCAACCCTAACCGCTGCCATTTCCATCTCCATCTCCACCATAGTTCTCCCTCCACTAGATTATACTTGTAATCATGTATCACACACATCATCCATTGCAAGACATATTTTAATCAATCTAACTGCATGATGTGTTCTATGATGTGTTCTTCATGTGATCGGATCTCCACGTGTGAGTAGTTCGGTAAGGAATGGGCTGAGGCAAGGGCCTTGCAACCCGATGTATTTGTTGAAGGGATCAATGTAAGTGCTTTGAATTAATGTCCCCTATGTGTGAAATAAAATTGTTCCATAGATGTCTTCTATCTCTACCTAGAGGCAGTGTAACTTCATGGGCTGATTATTGCAGCAAGTTTTATCTAAGTTTTACTCACTTGCAAAAATAATGCAACTTTGTTTGCAGATAACAAGTTTTAAGCACGAAGATTGTGAGCCACTAGCACTTGCGTGGGATCGAATGAAGGAAGCTATAAGGAATTGTCCTAATTAACCATTGAATGCAAGAATGATTGATTATTCATTTGTTTTATAATGGTTTAAATCCTATGCCGAAAACTATTCTTGATACAGCTGATACATCTCCAATGTATCTATAATTATTTAATGTTACATGCTATTATATTATCAATCTTGGATGTTTTATATACATTAACAAGCAACTTTATATCATTTTTTTGGGACTAACCTACTAACTTAGTGCCTAGTGCCAGTTGCTGTTTTTTGCTTGTTTCTTTACTTTGTAGAATATCAGTACCAAACGAAGTCCAAATGCCATGAAACTTTTTGGAGATTTTTTCTGGTGATAAGAGACCCTGGAAGCTTCTGGAGGCCATGAGAAGAAGGAAGAGGGCACCACTAGGCCCCAGGGCGCGCCAGGGGCCTCTGGCGCCCTGGTGGGTAGTGGGGCCCACGAGCATTGTTTTGACCTACCCCCGCCTCTATATAAATACTCTAAAATCCCAAAACCCTCAGGGGAGTCCACGAAATACCTTTTACGCTGCCGCAAGTTCCAGAACCAAGAGATCCCATCTAGAGGCCTTTTCCGGCACTCTGTCGGAGGGGGAAACAATCACGGTGGGGTTCTTCATCATCCTTGCCGCCCCTTCGATGATGCGTGAGTAGTTTACCATAGACCTATGGGTCCATAGTTAGTAGCTAGATGGATTCTTATCTCTTTTTATCTTCAATACAATGTTCTCCTTGGTGTTCTTGGAGATCTATTTGATGTAATGACTTTTTGCAATGTTGTCGTGGATTTAAAATGGCAGATGCCCTTGTGAAAGGACTTAGGTGTGGAGCCATCGCAACGTAGGTTAGCTCGAAGGGGTTGAACGGGACAAGGGACATAGAGGATTACCCAGGTTCGGCCCCTCACATCGAGGTAAAAGCCTACGTCCCGCTTCTAGTTGTATTGCGTGAGTCTCGATTACAAGGGAGCGATTATGCTTGACCTAGTTACTGACCAGTTGTTTCTTGAGTTAACCTGCTACCGGGTCTCGCCTTTATCTACACAGGTAGAGGCTCCGGGGCTTACAAGAGTCCGAGTCGGATCACACAACGTGACCAACTCTTTTTCTGAGTTGCCTTGCCTTACGAGGCAAGTCACCATCGGGCGGCTCACACCTCCGCGTCTTGGGCCTCCACCAGACCCGCCTCTTAAGCCGCCGCCTATCTTTATGCTTCGTCTTCTTGGACCATCTTGGTCCTTCTTCATATTAAGCCGCCGACAGTGTAACCCGGCTCCTCCTGGGCGGGTCACACCTCGGAGTCATATCCCCAACATTAGGCCCCAGATTGATTTGAACTTGTTCATGTCAATCTTCACTGCTTCAGTTGACAAGTCATTTTTCCAAAGTTTAACTTTTGAACAAATCCCTGTAACCCGCCATGATGTCATGCGAAGTAAATTCATAAAAAACTCATGACATCACAACGGATCTTTTGCATTAACTGGCCATCCGAGAATCGAGGCACCTGTACTGTGGAGATAATCATGTTGCCTTCTCGATTTCCGCACATGCCATTTTACTGTTTCCTTATAAATAGGGATGTGTGAAGGAAATATGCCCTAGAGGCAATAATAAAGTTGCTATTTATATTTCCTTATATCATGATAAATGTTTATTATTCATACTAGAATTGTATTAACCGGAAACTTGATACATGTGTGAATACAAAGACAAAAAAAGTGTCCCTAGTATGCCTCTACTTGACTAGCTCGTTAATCAAAGATGGTTAAGTTTCCTGACCATAGACATGTGTCGTCATTTGATGAACGAGATCACATCATTAGGAGAATGATGTGATGGACAAGACCTATCCGTTAGCTTAGCATAATGATCGTTAAATTTTATTGCTATTGCTTTCTTCATGACTTATACATATTCCTTTGGCTATGAGATTATGCAACTCTCAAATACCCGAGGAACACCTTGTGTGCTATCAAACGTCACAACGTAACTGGGTGATTATAAATATGCTCTACAGGTGTCTCTAAAGGTGTTTGTTGGGTTGGCATAGATCGAGATTAGGATTTGTTACTGCAAGCAATAGAGAGGTATCTCTGGGCCCTCTCGGTAATGCACATCATCATAAGCTTTGCAAGCAGTGTGACTAATGAGTTTGTTACAGGATGATGCATTACGAAATGAGTAAAGAGTCTTGCCGGTAACGAGATTGAACTAGGTATGAAGATACAGACGATAGAATCTCGGGCAAGTAACATACCGATGACAAAGGGAATTACGTATGTTGTCATTGTGGTTTGACCGATAAAGATCTTGTAGAATATTCAGGAACCAATATGAGCATCCAGGTTCCGCTATTGGTTATTGACCGGAGATGTGTCTTGTTCATGTCTACATAGTTCTTGAACCCGTGGGGTCCGCACGCTTAACGTTCGATCACGATTTGTATTATGAGTTATGTGTTTTGGTGACCGAAGATTGTTCGGAGTCCCGGCTGAGATCACAGACATGACGAGGAGTCTCGAAATGGTCGAGAGGTAAAGATTGATATATTGGAAGATGGTATTCGGACACCGGAATGGTTTCGGCATGGTTTAGGTATTTTTTGGAGCAACGAGGGGTTACCAGAACCCCCGGGAAGTAATGAGCCTACATGGGCCATAAGGGAGAGAGGATGTAGCCCACAAGGGGTGGCCGTGCCCCCTCCAATTGGGAGTCCGAAATGGACTAGGGGAGGGGGCGCGGCCCCCTTTCCTTCTCCTCCTCCCCCTCCCTTCCCCTTTCCCCCTCCGTAAGAAAGGAAGGTGGGGGGGGGGCGAATAGGACTTGGAGTCCTATTCGATTTCTCCCCATGGTGCACCCCTAGGGCCGGTCGCCTCCTCCCCTACTCCTTTATATACGGGGGCAGGGGCACCCCAAAGCACAAAATTTGTCCTCTTAGTCGTGTGTGGTGCCCCCCTCCATAGTTTACTCCTATGGTCATAGCGTCGTAGTGCTTAGGCAAAGCCCTGCGCGGATCACATCACCATCACCGTCACCATGCTATCATGCTGACGAAACTCTCCATCGACCCTCTGCTGGATCAAGAGTTCGAGGAACATCATTGTCACACCCTAGCTAGTTCAAGCATTAGAGTGTGCATCATGTTTAAATTCCTCTTAAATTTGAAATGGGGAAGACAGAACCCCCAGCACCCCCCTGGAATGCCCTTCTAAAAAGCCCACCCTTTTTGTTTTGGGTTAAAACCTTTGACAAAAATGGTGCACATTTTTCTAGGACATCTAAGGTCATTGGATTAATCCTTATGGTATTTGCATTTGGGCATTTAAATGCTATAAAATACTTTAAATGCTCAAATAATCATAAACAAAAATGTTTGCTGTTGGATATATTCTAAGCAGTATCCATGATTAATTTTATGATTTATGGAAATGCCTTGGCATTTTTAATAAAGCCCTGAAGCTACAGAAATAATAGAATAAATAAGAAAAACAGAAAAAAAAGAGAGAGAAACTTACCTGGCGCAGCCCAGCTAACTCACCAGCCGGCGCACCTGGCGGCCCAGCACTGTGCTGGGCCGCGCCAGCCAGCTGCTTCTTCCCCGCCAGGCAGGCAGGGAGGTGACGCCGGCGTGCCCGAGCTCGCCACGGCGTCACCTGCTTGCGGCCCACGTCGCACCCCGAAGCCCCTGGACACGCCATTCCCCCCTGTCTCTCTTCCTTCGCCGTTCCCCACTATGGCCAACGCCCCTGTCGCCGCACCGTCATCGTAGCCGTGCCCTCCGTCGTCCTCGCGCCATGTCATCGTGTCCACGAGCTCCGCCGTCGTCGATTACATCGAGTGGGTCGAGCCCCGAGCGCTCGCTCGCCCCGGAGACGCTGCACCGAGCTCGCCCTCAACTCCGGCCACAGGAGATCCCTTTCGCCGCCCCTGCCGCATCAGCTCATCCCCGACCTCTTCGACTGCCTCGACGAGACCCCCGTGAGCTCAGCCACCTTCCCACCCTCTCCGTTCTCTCTCTCGAGCCCCGTAGCGACTGCATGTAGATCACCTGCACGCACCGCCACGGAGCTCGTCGCCGACGAGGCTCTGGCCACCCAATGGCCACGCCACCCTGTCCACTAGTCCTACCGCACCTCCAGGAGCTCAACGCACCAAACCTCGGGCCTCCCCGTGCCCCCTAACGACTAGTTCATCCTCGCCCGAGCTCCGGCCGCCGCCAAACTCGTCGCCGGCGACGTTTCCGGCCACCCCAGCTCCACCCACTGCCACCACTCGACGCGGCTTCCTCACCGCATCACGTAGATAGTCTCCGCCGTCCTTTTGGTCGCCGGAGTGCAAATCCCGCGTTGCTCCGCCGTGTCTGGCCTCGCCGGCGACTAGACGCCGGTGAGTTGACCTTGTTTGACCCTGTGTGGGCCCAGGTTGACCCCCCCTGAGGCTATGACAGGTGGGGCCGGTCTGCTAATTAGTTTAGGATTAGTTTTAACTAATTTTAATTACTTTAGTCACTGACATGTGGGCCCAGGCCCCACTGACAGCTAATTAGTGTTAATTTATTTCTGTTAATTAGCTGAGTCACTGGCAGACAGGGCCCACCAGTCAGGTTTGACCTGGCCGACCCAGTTGACCCGCTGACGTCACACCTATGTCATGCTGACGCATTAATTCAATTACTGGATTTATTCTTTAATAGGAAATTCCAGAAAATAGCCAAAACTTCTAAAAATCATAGAAAATCAACCATAGCTCCAAATGCAAAGATTATATATGAAAAATGATCAGAAAAATTCAATCTATCCATCTGTAATGGTTTCATGCATAAGAAAACAAGATAACCTTGCTGTCTAAGCAATATAAGATGATGCACTAATAAGGCTAAGTTAAATGAGCTATCATTTGAATCTTTGATTCAAATGGGTTCATACCTGTCTGTTTTAGCTTGCATTAGGCCAAGACACATTCATTTTGCCATGTCATAGCATGCATCATATTGTTGCATATTGCCATGTGTTGATTATGTTCAGTGTGTCTTTCGTGGTCGGTTCTGCCTCCGAGGATAACCCCGAGTATCCGTCTGAAGGGCAGTACCCTACTACCACTACAATAGGCAAGCAACCCATTGATCATTTCGATACAAACCCATGTTCTCGCTTCTGCTCTTGTTTACTGCATTTAGACAACGCGATTCAAACAGCTGTGTGCTACGGTAGTTGAACCCTTATCCTCTGCATGACCTGTCATTGCCACAGTAACTAGATGAAGCCCACTAGCATGTGTAGGAGTTGATTGAGCCATGTATGTGATTTCTAGCTTGCTATGCCTGTTATGCTTAGAGTTGTGTCAGGTCTGGTTCATCTGGGTGATGGGCTAGAGTGAAAGGATTATGTCGGTAAAGTGAGGGATGTGTTGAACATGACTTGGTAAAGGTATCGATGAGAGACCATGTAGGAGTACATGGTGGGTTGTTTCAATGAGACCATCCCTAAGAACTGAGATCTGTATGTGTGATTTTAAGAATCAGCTACTGCCATGCATTGGGATCCTTAATTGACCCTCTCGGCTTCTTAATCACCGTAGTACTCGGTCCAGGAGCTGCAAATAGTTTCTGGTGTTTGTAGGTTATGTGTTGGCAGCCGTGCGTAGCGCTGACCCTAGGGGTGGGCTATGTTGCGGTAGATACACCATGGCCGGGTATGCCGGGCGCCCTTTTGGTGTCTCGGAACCCTATTCACATCGTTCGGGGCCATATGTGGAAACCTCGGCCGGACTCCCTGCAGATGGAACCTGGATAGGCGATGAACCTGGACTAGAGACTTGAGTGTTTAGGTAGGCCTTGGCCGACACCCTCGTTGGGCTTCCGCTTGAAGGTTGGCAAGTACATGTCGTGTAAACGGCGGTAAGTGGTGAAAGCGTGTATGAAGAAGTACACCCCTGCAGGGTATAAAACTATTCGAATAGCCGCGTCCGCGGTAAAGGACTACTTGGTTGCCTATACAGTTCATAGACAAGTTAATGGTTACTACTAAAAGACTCAAGATAAGTGTGAGTACCGAGGATGGCCCTCTCGTAGGATGACGAGGGAGGATCCCCGGTGGAGTATTGTGTTGGTGAGTAGTGGACTTGTGTGCGAAAACTATTTTACTAGCGGAGTTCCGTAGGATAGCCTAGCCAAGAGTCAAAGCTGACTTGCTGCAATAACCCCACCACCTTCTTGAGAATTAGCATGTATAGTAGGTTCTGTTGTAAGACTTGCTGGGTACCTTTGTACTCATGTTTGCTTAATTACTTTTTTCAGACAACAACACCGCCCCCTCCGATGGGTTCTACGTAGAACTTGATGTCGACGAGTGACGAGCCACCCAGGTGGTGATCCTGGCCATGGAGGGCCCTATGTAGATAGACAGGCTTCGGAAGCCTTCTTGCTTTCTAGTGTCTGTACTCAGACTATTTACTTCCGCTTGTGCTTGTATGCTTGTATGACTTGAGTGTCGGGTCATGTGACCCCTACCTGTATGAACTTGTTATGTATGGCTCTCTGGAGCCTTTAAATAAAATACTTGAGTTGTAGAGTTTTGTTGTGATGCCATGTTGTATGTACTCATATCGGGCATATTGTGTGTATGATTGAAATGCTTGGTATGAGTGGGATCCGACAATCTAGTTGTTTATCCTTGGCAGCCTTTCTTATGGGGAAATGTAGTCTAGTGTTCCTCGAGCCATAGTAGTCCGCTACAGCCCGGTTCACCGGAGTCCTGCTAGCCCAGCACTACTGCTCAGGACACTTGACTGGCCGGCATGTGTTTCACTTTGTTCCTATGTCTGTCCCTTCGGGGAAATGTCACGCGGTGACATCCGGAGTCCTGCCTAGCCTACTACAGCCCGGGTTCCCCAGAGTCCTGTTGGCCCAGTGCTACAGCCCGGATTCACTCGCTGATGACCGACATGCTCGATGTGATTCATGTATGCCTGTCTCCATAGGTCTGTGCCGCTTTGGGTTCACGACTAGCCATGTCGGCCCGGGTTCTCTGTCATATGGATGCTAGCGACACTATCATATACGTGAGCCAAAAGGCGCAAACGGTTTCGGGCCATGGTAAGGCGACACCCGTGGGATACCGTGCGTGAGGCCGCAATGTGATATGAGGTGTTACCGGCTAGATCAATGAGATTTGGAATCGGGGTCCTGACAGCGTTGGCATATGAGCCGGACTGCCTATAGGTTCGTTAAGCCAAACTGGTCGATGTCGAGTCTAGAAATGCTTTAGTTATATGTAGGGGAATTGATTGTGGGAGGGAACGTAAGGCTCTTTTACTCCTTTACCTTATGCCCTCTGATCCGAGTCATTCTCTTCTCATTCAACGTGGGTTAAGGACTAGGCTCTCTTCCTCTGTCAGGTTCACGTGTTACTAATCCGTAGTAGCTTATAGGATTGTTGTTACAAGCCTCAGTACAGTTTCTACTACCTTTAGTATGTTGCCAGTTGAATCAGAACCTTGATATGATGTTGTTGAGTGGTATTGCAAACTGTTGTGGATGTCTCAAACCTTTTTCGGAGCATTTACAGCTGTTATGCTGTCCAATTTTTCCTAGAAATTCTAATGTCTTTGCATTGTGGTTGTGCATTCAGATGGCCACTCGTGCTCAAAACCAAGTGGTTCGCCTGACCCGGTGCCTTGATGTGCCCGGTCATACTGCTATGTTAGTCAGGGTATTGATCAAGACGGGTTACCGTTGGTATCCCGAATACACTGTCGAAGAGCAGTTCTGAGACATTAATCAAAGCCAATATTTCTGCACCGTCAGGATATTTCCTTCTTATCCTGGATCTACCGAGCCCCTCCACTGTTCCTATGGACTCGGGGTTACTGTTGAGATGGATGTGCAGGATGCTGCCTATTCCATGATGACCATCATGCGAGTCCGGACTGGCCTGCTTCGGAACACCGACTTCCGTTACATGCCAGCTTCACTTCCGGGAGCACAAGGGTATCTTCAGGCTATCTATGCTGACTCCACTCAGGAGGACTCATTAACTCGTACCACTGCCGAGATGCTCGAGGATAAGGACCGAGAGAATCGGGCCTTGAGGCTGCTGCTTTTCAACACCCGTGCTGATCATTGGGCCACATTGACTCGGTTTGCACCTGCGGTGCAAGCAGGATGTATGGATGCAAGGGATCTGTATCCTGTGAGATCTGCTCTGCCTGACATGGTGGATTGGCGTGATGTGGGAGGCATCACCCCTCCTCGTGGTCCCCGCAGGCCAGCGTTTGTTGGTCCAAGACCTCATCCTAGCCCCTTTGGTCCACAAGCTCCTCAGGACCGTCTGTTCCCGGATGATCATGTTGAACTTCCAGGCTATGGAGGTGACTTCTATGAGGACTACTACGGAGCTATCTGAGTTAGTAGTAGTATCACTAGTATTGTAATAGTTGTATCTCCACTGTCCTGCGTGACTTGTGGAATATGACTTTGTGTGTAATCAATTCTGGAGGTGTAGACAAATAATGTATAGGAGCTTGGAATGCCTCCGATGAGATGTAACGTCTTTCATCATAGTTGTACTGTAGCCTGGGCTTGTACTAAACTATGTATGGTGTGTATGACCGTTGGTATATATATGGCATTTTTATATTACCATGACATACAGATGGACATCTCTGCATTCCGTGTTATCCATTACATTCTGCACTTCCTTGCTAAGTTTGAGCCATCCTTACCTAAACTGTTGTCTTGTTTTCTCCTAGGATGGTCAACACCCGCAGCAACCCTGCTGCCCCGGAGCAGGGGGAAGCCAGTGCAGCTAGGGGTGAAAATCTGCCTCACCCGCCTTCTCTGGCCGAAGTGATGCTGGAGGTGGAAAGAAACAAGTGTGAGACTAACCGCTTACTGGAGCGGATTGAGCAGAACACTGCACACCATCCGCGAAATGACTTGGTGTCAATCAATGACTTTATCAAGCTGTACCTACCAAAGTTTAACCATTCCGTCGAGCACCTCGACGCGGATGACTGGCTTCGCATCATCACCCACAAGCTACGTTCTGCCAACGTAGCCGAAGCTGATAAGGTTACTTATGCTGCCTACCATCTCGAAGGCCCTGCTAGCCTCTGGTGGGAAAATTTTGAAGGTATGCGCCCGATCGGCCAAATCACTACTTGGGCTGAATTCGGTGAGGCTTTCCGTGAGCATCACATTCCGGAAGGTCTCATAGATCGTAAGAGGGAGGAGTTCTGCAATTTCACCCAAGGAAGACTGACTGTGGATGCATATAGCCGTGAATTTGGGAATCTGGCACGTTATGCTCCTGAAGAAGTATCTACCGATGCTAAGAAGTAGGCAAGGTTCCGCAAGGGACTTAGCCCTGAGCTTCGCCGCGATCTTCGTCTGCACGAGTGCACCTCCTTTCAGAAGTTGGTCAATAAAGCCATCAGTGTTGAGTCAAGCCAGTCTGACTATGACGCTTCACGCAAACACTCACGTGATTTTGGCTCTTCATCTGGCTCTGGAGCTCAGAAGTGCCGGGTGTGGATCCCAAGCACGGCACTGCCACCCAGGTTCATTCCGAGGCCATCTTTTGAGGCGCCTCGTCCCAACCAGCAGTTTGCACCGCCCAAGCCCTATGGTAGCCCCGCTGCTAATGCTGCTCCATGCCCCAATGTGGTGACATGCTTCAAGTGTGGAGAGCCGGGTCACTATAGTCGAGAGTGTCCCCAGAACAACCCCAATCAGACTGGAAAGTCCGTTGGCCGTGGTAAGCCAGCGGGAAACACATTCTACGCCAAGCCAGTCACTACTACATGTGGCCATGTCAACTATGTTTCAGCCGAGGAGGCTCGTGAGGATCCTAACGTCGTCCTTGGTACGCTCCTTGTTAATTGCCATCCAGCATATGTTCTCTTCGACACTGGAGTATCTCATTCATTCATATCCGAGAACTATGCTCTATTGCATAACACGACATTCTGTGACATGCCCTCTACCAAGGAAATTCAAACCCCTGGCTCTAGATGGCAAACTTCTAGAGTAAGCCATGGGAACGAAATTCTTGTCGATAGACTTGTCTTCCTTGCATCCTTAATAGCTCTCAAGTCCTCGGACATAAACATCATTTTGGGTATAGACGGGATGTCAGCTCATTATGCTAAGATTGATTGTGCCACTAGAACCATTCAACTTACTCCCCCATCGGGCAAGACAGTCAATGTCTTAACTCGAGTGGCCAAGCGCCAGCTTTACTCCCTAAATGCCAACCCCCTTCCAGACCTTGAAGATGTTTCGGTAGTCCGAGACTTTCCGGATGTCTTTCCAGAAGAACTGCCAGGTGTTCCACCTGACAGGGATGTCGAGTTTGTGATAGACCTTGTTCCAGGAACCGTTCCAATTTCTAGGAGACCCTATAAGATGGCATCCTTAGAACTAGCCGAGCTTAAGAACCAACGCGATGATACCTTGAAAAAGGGTTTCATCCATCCTAGTTCCTCTCCTTGGGCTTGCCCCGTCCTCTTCATCAAGAAGAAGGATGGAACGGATCGAATGGTTGTAGATTACCAACCTGTCAACTTGGTCACTATCAAGAACAACTATCCGCTTCCCAGGATCAATGATCTGTATGATCAGCTCGCTGGATCCTCAGTCTTTTCCAAGATGGATTTGAGGTTGGGCTACCATCAAATCAAAATCAGAAATGGGGACATTCCCAAAACGGCCTTTGTTACTCGTTATGGCCAATACGAGTACACCGTTATGTCCTTCGGTTTAACCAATGCCCCGGCCACCTTCTCTCGGTTAATGAACTCGGTCTTCATGGAGTATTTGGATAAATTCGTCGTAGTATACCTCGATGACATACTCATTGAGGGAGTCCTGGATTAGGGGGTGTTCGGATAGCCGAATTATACCTTCAGCCGGACTCCTGGACTATGAAGATACAAGATTGAAGACTCCGTCCCGTGTCCGGAAGGGATTTTCCTTGGCGTGGAAGGCAAGCTTGGCGATACGGATGTTCATATCTCCTACCATTGTAACCGACTCTATGTGACCCTAACCCTATCCGATGTCTATATAAACCGGAGGGTTCTAGTCCGTAGGACAACATACACATCAACAATCATACCATAGGCTAGCTTCGAGGGTTTAGCCTCTCTGATCTCGTGGTAGATCAACTCTTGTATTACCCATATCATCAATATTAATCAAGCATGACGTAGGGTTTTACCTCCATCAAGAGGGCCCAAACCTGGCTAAAACTTCGTGTCCCCTGCCTCTTGTTACCATCCGGCCTAGACGCACAGTTCGGGACCCCCTACCCGAGATCCGCCGGTTTTGACACCGACATTGGTGCTTTCATTGAGAGTTCCTCTGTGCCGTCGCCATCAGGCCCGATGGCTCCTACGATCATCAATGGCGATGCAGTCCAGGGTGAGACCTTCCTCCCAGACAGATCTTCGTCTTTGGCAGCTTCGCACTGCGGGCTGATTCACTTGGCCATCTAGAGCAGATCGAAAGCTACGCCCATGGCCATCAGGTCAGATTCGGAAGTTTAAACTATACGGCCGATATCCGCGGGGACTTGATCTTCGACGGATTCGAACCACTACCGAGCGCGCCGCTCTGTCATGGCGAGCATGATCTAGCTCTGCTGCCGAATAGTTCCCTGGAGGCCGCACCCACATCGGCTCCGACCCTTAGTTCGGAGCCGACCGCGCCGATCGAGGATGGGCGGTTGGATGCCACCTCGGGGGCTGCAATCCCGACGGCGGTTGAGCCGAACACCAGCCCCGTACTCATCAAGACTCGTGACTCCGTGGAGCCAGATTCTTCTCTGGACACCGAACTCTCCGCGCCCCTGCCGAGCGAATCCGATTGGGCGCCGATCATGGAGTTCACGGCCGCGGACGTCTTTCAGCACTCGCCTTTCGGCGATATCCTGAAATCACTGAAGTCTCTCTCTCTTTGTCAGGAGAGCCCTGGCCGGACTACGGTCAGCAAGGTTGGGGTACGGACGATGAAGAAATTCAAAACCCACCCACCACCCACATGGTAGACACTGTCGACAACTTAACAGACATGCTCGACTTCGACTCCGAAGACATCCACGGTATGGACACCGATGAAGGAGATGATGAAGAACCAGCACCCACTAGGCCCTAGAAAGCCACCTCGTCATATGTCATATACATGGTGGACACCCCAAAAGAGGGAGAGGGCAATGGAACAGCGGACGATGACCCCTCCAAGAAACAGCAAAAGCGCCAGCGTCAGTGGCGCCGCTCAAAATCCCGCCAACACAAAAATGGCGATTCCAGCACGGGAGATAATAATACCCCGGAAAGCACCGAAGAACATCCCCCGAGCAAGATTTAGCACAGGAGGATGGAGAAACCAGCCCTCATGAGGGAGCGGCTGACAGAGAGGTCGAGGACAATAATTGTATTCCTCCCTCCGAAGACGAGGCAAGCCTCGACGATGACGAATTCGCCGTGCCAGAGGATCCCATCGAACAAGAGCGTTTTCAACGCAGGCTTATGGACACGGCAAGAAGCCTCAAGAAAAAACAGCAACAGCTTAAAGCTGATCAAGATCGGCTAGTCGATAGATGGACTGATGTCCTTGCGGCCAAAGAACATAAACCCGAATGCCCCTCCAAGTGCTACCCAAAGCGCAGGTTGCTACCCCGATTAGAGGAGGAAGAACTCGACGCGGCCGACAGGCCACCTCGTGGCCGCGACAGAGAGGCCTCATGGCCCTCCACCCAAGCCGCACCCCATACCAAGGAACGGGAATATGATCCTCTATTCGGCTTTTCTTCCCGAACACCCAACAGAGCATCAGGGGCTACTGTCTATGCGGTAACATTATTTGAACATTCTTTACTTACCTCAAAGCCTGTTAAAAGGCTTGTACAAGCTTCAGTCAGTCTGCTTTTGGCGGACTGAACCTTCTGGATCACCGCACTCATAATAGTGCGGTGCCCCTCGTCGATGGAGGCACCTTGGAGTGCCTCCAACCTATTGTCCGGCGCCTCCGGTTGGACGGAGGTCAACGGCACGGTAGGCTTGCTCCTCTTGGAAGGAGGTTGCCCGCCGGACTCTGGAACCCTTGAAAATTCTGGAGCTGTGTCCGGCCTTAAGCCGGACTTGGAGCCCTGGGGGGTTTCATCCCCTTTACTCCTGGAGTCCAGGAGGTCGCCTTGCGGCGCCTCCAGGACCACCTCCTCCCGTCTTGGAACCTGTTGGGACAACACTTCGGTGTTGTCCGCAGGGCGGTGGGATGAAGCCTTCGGAAGCGAGTTCACCTCCGACAGGTCCAGTGAGCCGCTCGATGATGCGTCGAGGCGGTCTTTGGGTGGGCTGCATAAACATATTCGACATAAGGAAAAGCTGTGCGAAAAATGAATACTATGAATTACCCCAGTATCCGGACACTTACGATTTCGCCAGGGGCTTGGCCCTATTCGGTGGAGCAGTCCGGAGGAAGGGTTTTCCCCTTCTTGGACCCTCCGGCCTCCTCGGAGAGGGCGGCCTTCCTTTTCTTCTCTCCTCCTGCTGGAGGGGGAGAGGTCTCTTCTTCTTCCTCCTCGTCTTCATGGGAGGAAGGCACTTCGGGACCGTCGGATGACGAATCCGACACCTCCTGGCGCCGGGTACTCTTTCGAGTCCTCGTGGCCCTTTTCGTGGCCTTCTTCTCCGGCACCACATAGGGCGCCGGAACCAGTAGCTTCGCCAAGCGAGCGTCCGCTGGGCCTTCGGGCAGAGGAGCCGGACAGTTGATCTGTCCGGACGTCGCCATCCAATCCTATCAAAGATAATTGAACTCAGATCCCGCATAGAGTCAAACTATGAAAAAGATCCCGCATAGAGTCAAACTATGAAAAACTGATACCCTGTAAAAGGACAAAAACGGCTTACCGCATGAGCGTGATGCTGAGTACTGAATCCGCGATCCTCGGCAGCGGATGCGGGAGCCTCGGCACCCTTGAAAAGCACCCTCCAGGCATCTTCGTACGTCGTGTCAAAGAGCCTGTTTAGAGTTTGATGCTGCGCCGGGTCGAACTCCCACAGGTTGAAGGCCCGTCGTTGACACGGGAGGATCAGGCGGATGAGAATAACCTGGACTACGTTGACAAGCTTGAGGTTCTTGTCCACCAGGGTTTGGATGCATGTTTGGAGTCCGGTCAGCTCTCCTTTTTTACCCCACGACAAGCCGGTCTCCTTCCAGGAGGTGAGCCGCGTAGGGGGTCCGGACCAAAACTCGGGGGCTGCAACCCATTCAGGGTCGCACAGCTCGGTGATGTAAAACCACCCCGATTGCCACCCCTTCAGGGTCTCCACAAAGGAGCCCTCGAGCCACAGGACGTTGGCCATCTTGCCAACCATGGCACCGCCGCACTCCGCCTGGCTGCCGCGCACCACCTTCGGCTTGACGTTGAAGGTCTTTAGCCATAAGGCGAAATGAGGGTGGATGCGGAGGAAAGCCACGCACACGACGATAAACGCCGAGATGTTGAGGACGAAGTTCGGGGCCAGATCGTGGAAATCCAGGCCGTAGTAGAACATGAGCCCCCGGACAAATGGATGCAGAGGGAAGCCCAGTCCACGGAGGAAATGGGGGAGAAATACCACCCTCTCATGGGGCCTAGGAGTGGGGATGAGCTGCCCCTTCTTGGGGAGTCGGTGCGCGAAGTCGTTGCCTCATATCCGGCCTTCCTCAGCTTTTTTATGTGTCCCTCCGTGACGGAGGAGACCATCCACTTGCCTCCCGCTCTGGACATGACTGGAGAAGGTCGAGGTGGTAGTGCGGACTTGGGCGCTGGAGCTCGAGTGTGCAAGAATGGATAGGCAAAGGAGGAAGAAGGCATGGGTGAAAAGGTGGATCCTTATCCCCTTATATGGGTGGGCGCGACTACATGTCCCCACCAGCCTGGTAAAAGTTGCTTATCTCCAAGCGCCGTAATCAAAGGCATGGTTGGGTTACCCACGCCCGTATTGATGAGCAGAATAAAGAGACACGATCTCTGCTTTGACAAGACGTGCCAAGGAAACCGCCTCGCATAACGCGCTGAGGCGGGATAATGAAATGATTTGGATAAAGTCTTGGCCGTGGCGTGTGACACCACGGAATACGTCAGCAGATTAGATTTTTGTTAGTATTATTATTCTCTCTATGGCACTATGTGGAAACTTATTTTGCAGAGAAGGAAACTATCTTTGTGTTCAAAATCTTCTATGAAGTGCTTGGAGGAGGAACCCACCTTGCAATGCCGAAGACAATTTGCGCGCCGGACTCGTCGTCATAGAAGCCTGGTTCAGGGGCTACTGAGGGAGTCCTGAATTAGGGGGTGTTCGGATAGCCGAATTATACCTTCAGCCGGACTCCTGGACTATGAAGATACAAGATTGAAGACTCTGTCCCGTGTCCGGAAGGGATTTTCCTTGGCGTGGAAGGCAAGCTTGGCGATACAGATGTTCAGATCTCCTACCATTGTAACCGACTCTATGTAACCCTAACCCTATCCGGTGTCTATATAAACCGGACGGTTCTAGTCCCTAGGACAACATACACATCAACAATCATACCATAGGCTAGCTTCTAGGGTTTAGCATCTCTGATCTCGTGGTAGATCAACTCTTGTATTACCCATATCATCAATATTAATCAAGCAGGACGTAGGGTTTTACCTCCATCAAGAGTGCCTGAACCTGGGTAAAACTTCGTGTCCCCTGCCTCCTGTTACCATCCGGCCTAGACGCACAGTTCGGGACCCCCTACCTGAGATCCGCCGGTTTTGACACCGACACTCATCTACTCCAAGAATGAAGAGGAACATGCCGAACATCTAAGGCTGGTATTGATGAAACTTCGAGAGCATCGCCTTTATGCCAAATTCTCCAAGTGTGAATTTTGGTTGCCAGAAGTGACCTATCTAGGACATGTAATCTCTGGTATAGGTATTGCTGTCAATCCCGAGCGAGTTCAAGCTGTCCTTGATTGGACTCCACCTGAGACGGTCAAGAAAGTTCGGAGCTTCCTTGGCTTAGCGAGCTACTGCCGCCGCTTCGTCGAGAATTTCTCCATGGTTTCTAAACCTCTAACTGAACTCCTCAAGAAAGATAAAAGGTTCGAATGGACTCCACAGTGCGAGTTCAGCTTTCAGGAACTGAAAAGATGCCTGACATCTGCTCCCGTACTGGTACCACCAGATTTCTCCAAGGACTTTATTATCTATTGCGACGCCTCGCAACAAGGACTAGGTTGCATACTCATGCAAGATCGTCAGGTAATTGCCTATGCTTCACGGCAATTACACCCACATGAGGAAAATTACCCCACACATGATCTAGAGCTTGCAGCTATAGTCCATGCACTTAAAACTTGGCGACATTACCTCCTCGGTAATCGTTGCGAGATCTTCACCGATCACCAAAGTTTGAAATATATCTTCACCCAACCATATTTGAATCTCAGGAAAAGACATTGGGTAGAGTTGATCTCGGATTACGACTTAGGAATAACTTACACCCTGGGCAAAGCCAATGTCATGGCTGATGCGCTAAGTCGTAAGTCCGATTGTAATAACCTGATGTTACAACAAAGTCAACCACTTCTCCATTAGGAATTTCGTAAGCTTAATCTTCACATTGTTCCTCGAGGATTCCTATCCACCCTGGTGGCGAAGCCTAATCTTATGGATCAGATCATAACCGCCCAGCGGTATGATAAGGGCATATCCCGGATTAAGGAAAACATCGCTAGCGGAGTTGCTAAATGTTTTTCCATGGATGAGCGAGGTGCTATTTTCTTCGAGAACCGCTTGGTGGTTCCTAGGAAACAACATCTACGCCTGTTGATTCTTAAGGAAGCTCATGAATCCCCTCTCACCATTCATCCCGGTAGTACAAAAATATATTAAGACCTACGCCAGAGGTTTTGGTGGACTAGGATGAAGAGAGAAATTGCTCAATACATTGCTAGCTGCGACGTCTGTCGTCGTGTTAAAGCAGAGCATCAACGGCCTGCTGGCACCCTTCAACCTTTGGCTATTCCTGAGTGGATATGGGATAAAATCAGTATGGATTTCATCACTGGGTTTCCCTGGACCAAGAGAGGGAATAATGCCATCTTCGTCGTGATCGACCGTCTTTCCAAAGTAGCCCACTTTCTACCTGTTCGTGAGAGTATCACCGCTAGCTAGCTAGCCGACTTATACATCTCCCGAAAAGTGTCTCTTCATGGTGTTCCATTGGAAATTAACTCAGACCGTGGGAGTCTCTTCACCTCTCGATTTTGGGAAAGTTTCCAAAATGCTATGGGAACTCGTCTCTCTTTTAGCACCGCCTTCCATCCTCAATCAAGTGGTCAAGTAGAGCGAGTCAATCAAATTCTGGAAGATATGCTCCGAGCTTCTGTCATCTCGTCCGGAATGGGTTGGGAGAATTGCCTTCCATTCGCGGAGTTTGGTTATAACAATAGTTATCAAGCTAGCTTGGGCAAGGATCCCTTCGAAGTTCTCTATGGACGAAAATGTCGAACGCCTCTTAATTGGTCAGAAACCAGGGAAAGACAACTCTTTGGCCCGGATATGATTCAGGAAGCAGAAGAGCAGGTTCGCGTTATTCGTGAGAAATTGAAAACAGCCCAATCTCGTCAAAAGAGCCAATATGATCGTAAACATAAGCTCATGACTTTTGAAGTCGGCGAGAAGGCTTACCGGGTTACTCCGTTAAAGGGAACCCATCATTTCGGTATCAAAGGCAAATTGGCTCCTCGCTACATCGGACCCTTTCGCATTCTTGCCAAACGAGGAGAAGTTGCCTACCAATTGGAACTACCTTCGCATCTTTCCAGAGTTCATGATGTCTTCCACGTTTCTCAACTTAGGCGTTGCTTCACGGATCCTATCCGTGGAGTGGACCATGAAACGCTTGATCTACAAGATAACCTCTCATATGGGGAATATCCCGTTCGTATCCTTGATCAAGCCGAGCGTACCACTCGACGTCATAATATCAAGTTTCTCAAGGTTCAATGGTCACACCATTTCAAGAAAGAAGCCACTTGGGAAAGGGAGGATCGCCTTCGACTCGAGTACCCCACCTTCTTTCCGGAGGATCCTAAATCTCGGGACGAGATTCTTTTGAGTGGGGACGAGATTCTTTTGAGTTCAAGCATTAGAGTGTGCATCATGTTTAAGTTCCTCTTAAATTTGAAATGGGGAAGACAAAACCCCCAGCACCCCCCCTGGAACAACTAGGGTTTACTAAAAACTTTTTCAATGAACCTGAAATGCCCTTCTAAAAAGCCCACCCTTTTTGTTTTGGGTTAAAACCTTTGACAAAAATGGTGCTCATTTTACTAGGACATCTAAGGTCATTGGATTAATCCTTATGGTATTTGCATTTGGGCATTTAAATGCTATAAAATATTTTAAATGCTCAAATAATCATAAACTAAAATGTTTGATGTTGGATATATGCTAAGCAGTAGCCATGATTAATTTTATGATTTATGGAAATGCCCTGGCATTTTTAATAAAGCACTGAAGCTACAGAAATAATAGAATAAATAAGAAAAACAGAAAAAGAAAGAGAGAGAGAGAGAAACTTACCTGGCGCAGCCCAGCTAACTCACCAGCCGGCCCACCTGGAGGCCTAGCACTATGCTGGCCCGCGCCAGCCAGCTGCTTCTTCCCCGCCAGGCAGGCAGGGAGGTGACGCTAGCGTGCCCGAGCTCGCCACGGCATCACCTGCTTGCCGCCCGCGCCCTGGACGCGTGGACGCCTCCACGTCGCACCCCGAAGCCCCTGGACACGCCATTCCCCCCTGTCTCTCTTCCTTCGCCGTTCCCCACCATGGCCAACGCCCCTGTCGCCGCATCGTCGTCGTAGCTGTGCCCTCCGTCGTCCTCGCGCCACGTCATCGTGTCCACGAGCTCCACCTTCGTCAATTACATCGAGTGGGTCGAGCCCCGAGCGCTCGCTCGCCCCGGAGATGCTGCACCGAGCTCGCCCTCAACTCCGGCCACCGGAGATCCCTTTCGCCGCCCCCGCCGCATTAGTTCATCCCCGACCTCTCTGACTACCTCGACGAGACCCCCGTGAGCTCAGCCACCTCCCCACCCTCTCCGTTCTCTCTCTCGAGCCCCGTAGCGACTGCATGTAGATCACCCGCACGCACCGCCGCGGAGCTCGTCGCCGACGAGGCTCCGGCAGCCCAATGGCCACACCACCCTGTCCACTAGTCCTACCGCACCTCCAGGAGCTCAACACACCAAACCTCGGGCCTCCCCGTGCCCCCTAACGACTAGTTCATCCTCACCCGAGCTCCGGCCGCCGCCAAACTCATCGCCGGCGATGTTTCCGGCCACCCCAGCTCCACCCATTGCCACCACTCGACGTGGCTTCCTCCCCGCATCAGTAGATAGTCTCTGTTGTCCTTTTGGTCGCCGGAGTGCAAATCCCGCGTTGCTCTGCCGCGTCTGGCCTCGCCGGCGACTAGACGCCGGCGAGTTGACCCTGTTTGACCCCGTGTGGGCCCAGGTTGACCCCCCCTGAGGCTATGACAGGTGGGGCCGGTCTGCTAATTAGTTTAGGATTAGTTTTAACTAATTTTAATTAGTTTAGTCACTGACATGTGGGCCAGGCCCCACTGACAGCTAATTAGTGTTAATTTAATTCTGTTAATTAGCTGAGTCACTGGCAGACAGGGCCCACCAGTCAGGTTTGACCTGGCCGACCCAGTTGACCCGCTGACGTCACACCTATGTCATGCTGACGCATTAATTCAATTACTGGATTTATTCTTTAATAGGAAATTCCATAAAATAGCCAAAACTTCTAAAAATCATAGAAAATCAACCATAGCTCCAAATGCAAAGATTTATATATGAAAAATGATCAGAAAAATTCAATCTATCCATCTGTAATGGTTTCATGAATGACAAAACAACATAACCTTGCTGTCTAAGCAATATAAGATGATGCACTAATAAGGCTAAGTTAAATGAGCTATCATTTGAATCTTTGATTCAAATGGGTTCATACCTTCTGTTTTAGCTTGCATTAGGCCAAGACACATTCATTTTGCCATGTCATAGCATGCATCATATTGTTGCATATTTCCATGTGTTGATTATGTTCGGTGTGTCTTTCGTGGTAGGTTCTACCTCTGAGGATAACCCCGAGTATCCGTCTGAAGGGCAGTACCCTACTACCACTACAACAGGCAAGCAACCCATTGATCATTTTGATACAAACCCATGTTCTCACTTCTACTCTTGTTTACTACATTTAGACAACGCGATTCAAACTACTGTGTGCTACGGTAGTTGAACCCTTATCCTCTGCATGACCTGTCATTGCCACAGTAACTAGATGAAACCCACTAGGATGTGTAGGAGTTGATTGAGCCATGTATGTGATTTCTACCTTGCTATGCCTGTTATGCTTAGAGTTGTGTCAGGTCTGGTTCATCTAGGTGATGGGCTAGAGTGAAAGGATTATGTCGGTAAAGTGAGGGATGTGTTGAACATGACATGGTAAATGTATCGATGAGAGGCCATGTAGGAGTACATGGTGGGTTGTTTCATTGAGACCGTCCCTAAGAACTGAGATCTGTATGTGTGATTTTAAGAATCAGCTACTGCCATGCATTGGGATCCTTAATTGACCCTCTCGGCTTCTTAATCACCCTAGTACTCTGTCCAGGAGTTGCAAATAGTTTCTGGTGTTTGTAGGTTATGTGTTGGCGGCCGAGCGTAGCGTTGACCCTAGGGGTGGGCTATGTTGCGGTAGATACACCATGGCCGGGTATGCCGGGCGCCCGTTTGGCGTCTCAGAGCCCTGTTCACATCGTTCGGGGCCGTATGTGGAAACCTCGGCCGGACTCCCGGCGGATGGAACCTGGATAGGCGATGAACCTGGACTAGAGACTTGACTATTTAGGTAGGCCGTGGCCGACACCCTCTTTGGGCTTCCGCTTGAAGGTTTCCGAGTACATGTCGTGTAAACGGCGGTAAGTGGTGAAAGCGTGTATGAAGAAGTACACCCCTGCAGGGTATAAAACTATTCGAATAGCCGCGTCCGCGGTAAAGGACTACTTGGTTGCCTATACAGTTCATAGACAAGTTAATGATTACTACTAAAAGACTCAAGATAAGTGTGAGTACCAAGGATGGCCCTCTCGTAGGATGACGAGGGAGGATCCCCGGTGGAGTATTGTTTTGGTGAGTAGTGGACTCGTGTGCGAAAAATATTTTACTAGCGGAGTTCCGTAGGATAGCCTAGCCAAGAGTCAAAGCTGGCTTGCTGCAATAACCCCACCACCTTCTTGAGAATGAGCATGTATAGTAGGTTCTGTTGTAAGACTTGCTGAGTACCTTTGTACTCATGTTTGCTTAATTACTGTTTTCAGACGACAACACCGCCCCCTCCGATGGGTTCTACGTAGACCTTGATGTCGACGAGTGACTAGCCACCCAGGTGGTGATCCTGGCCATGGAGGGCCCTATGTAGATAGACAAGCTTCAGAAGCCTTCTTGCTTTCTAGTGTCTGTACTCAGACTATTTACTTCCGCTTGTGCTTGTATGCTTGTATGACTTGAGTGTCGGGTCATGTGACCCCTACCTGTATGAACTTGTTATGTATGGCTCTCTAGAGCCTTTAAATAAAGTACTTGAGTTGTAGAGTTTTGTTGTGATGCCATGTTGTATGTACTCATATCGGGCATATTGTGTGTATGATTGAAATGCTTGGTATGAGTGGGATCCGACAATCTAGTTGTTTATTCTTGGCAGCCTTTCTTATGGGGAAATGTAGTCTAGTGTTCCTCGAGCCATAGTAGTCTGCTACAGCCCGGTTCACCGGAGTCCTGCTAGCCCAGCACTACTGCTCAGGACACTTGACTGGCCGGCATGTGTTTGACTTCGTTCCTATGTCTGTCCCTTCGGGGAAATGTCACGCGGTGACATCCGGAGTCCTGCCTAGCCTGCTACAGCCCGGGTTCCCCGGAGTCCTGTTAGCCCAGTGCTACAGCCCGGATTCACTCGCTGATGATCGACATGCTCGATGTGATTCATGTATGCCTGTCTCCATAGGTCTGTGCCGCTTTGGGTTAACGACTAGCCATGTCGGCCCGGGTTCTCTGTCATATGGATGCTAGCGACACTATCATATACGTGAGCCAAAAGGCGCAAACGGTTCCGGGCCATGGTAAGGCGACACCCGTGGGATGCCGTGCGTGAGGCCGCAATGTGATATGAGGTGTTACCGGCTAGATCGATGTGATTTGCAATCGGGGTTCTAACAGTCATCGAGCTGAACGTGTGCTTAACTTGGAGGTGCCGTACGTTCGGTACAAGATCGGTTGAATCGTGAAGACGTTCAACTACATCAACTCCGTTAACCTACCGCTTCCGCTTTCGGTCTAGAAGGGTTGTGGGCGATCATAGTCATACTGCTTACCACCAACGTCTTATTTTGATTCGGCGGTATTGTTCGATGAAGTGGCCCGGACCAACCTTACATGACCATGTTCATGAGACCGGTTCCACCGACAGACATGCAACTTGTTTTGCATAAAGGTGGCTGGCGGGTGTCTGTTTCTCCAACTTTAGTTGAATCAAATTTGACTACGACCGGTCCTTGTTGAAGGTTAAAACAACACACTTCACGAAAAATCATTGTGGTTTTGATGCGTAAATAAGAACGGTTCTTACTAGAATCCCATAACAGCCACGTAAAACTTGCAACAACAAAGTAGAGGACGTCTAACTTGTTTTTGCAGGGCATGTTGTGATGTGATATGGTCAAGACATGATGTGATATACGTTATTATATGAGATGATCATGTTTTGTAGAAGTTATCGGCAACTAGCAAGAGCCTTATGGTTGTTGCTTTATTGTATGAAATGCAATTGCCATGTAATTGCTTTATATCACTATGCGGTAGCGATAGTTGTAGAAGCAATAGTTGGCGTGACGACAACGACGCTACGATGGAGATAAAGGTGTCAAGCCGGTGATGATGGAGATCATGACGGTGCTTTGGAGATGGAGATCAAAGGCACAAGATGATGATGGTCATATCATGTCACATATTTTGATTGCATGTGATGTTTATCTTTTATGCATCTTATTTTGCTTAGTACGGTGGTAGCATTATAAGATGTTCCCTCACTAAATTTCAAGGTATAATTGTTCTCCTTGTGTATGCACCGTTGCGACAGTTCGTCATGCCGAGACACCGCATGATGATCGGGTGTGATAAGCTCTACATTCACATACAATGGGTGCAAGACGGTTTTGCACGTGCGGAATACTCGGGTTAAACTTGATGAGCCTAGCATGTACAGACATGGCGTCGGAACACTGAGACCGAAAGGTCGAATGTGAATATAGTAGATATGATTAACATAGCTAGAGATGTTCACCATTGAAAACTACTCCATCTCACGTGATGATCGGACATGGTTTAGTTGATATGGATCACATGATCATTTAGATGACTCGAGGGATGTCTATCTAAGTGGGAGTTCTTTAGTAATATGATTAATTGAACTTAAATTTATCATGAACTTAGTCCTGATAGTTTTTGCATATCTATGTTGTTGTAGATCAATGGCGCGTGCTACCGTTCCCCTGAGTTTTTATGTGTTCCTAGAGAAAGCTAAGTTGAAAGATGATGGTTGCAACTACACGGACTGGGTCCGTAACTTAAGGATTATCCTCATTGTCGCATAGAAGAATTACATTGTTGAAGCACCACTGGGTGCAAGGCCTGCTGCAGGAGCAACATGAATGTCTGGCAAGCTAAATCTGATGACTACTCGATAGTTCAGCGTGCCATGCTTTATGACTTAGAATCGGGACTTCAAAGACGTTTTGAACTTCATGGAGCATATGAGATCTTCTAGGAGTTGATGTTAATATTTGAAGCAAATGCCCGAGTTGAGAGATATGAAGTCTCCAACAAGTTCGATAGCTGCAAGATGGAGGAGAACAGTTCTGTCAGTGAATATATACTCAGAATGTCCGGGTATCATAATCACTTGATTTAGCTGGGAGTTAATCTTCCGGATGATAGTGTCATTGATAGAGTTCTTCAATCATTGCCACCAAGCTATAAAGGCTTCGTGATGAACTATAATATGCAAGGGATAAACAAGATGATTCCCGAGCTCTACGCAATGCTCAAGGCTGCGGAGGTAGAAATCAAGGAGCATCAAGTGTTGATGGTTAACAAGACCACTAGTTTCAAGAAAAAGGGGAAAGGAAAGAAGGGGAACTTCAAGAAGAATAGCAAGCAAGTTGCTGCTCCCGGGAAGAAGCCCAAGTCTGGACCTAAGGCTACAACTATGTGCTTCTACTGCAAAGGGAGTGGTCACTGGAAGCAGAACTTCCCCAGGTATTGGGCGGATAAGAAGGATGGCAAAGTGAAAGGTATATTTGATATATATGTTATTGATGTGTACCTTACTAATGCTCGTAGTAGCGCCTGGGTATTTGATACTGGCTCTGTTTCTCATATTTGCAACTCAAAACAGGGGCTACAGATTAAATGAAGATTGGCTAAGGATGAGGTGATGATGTGTCGGGGGGGATGAACCCCAGGTAGGCAACGTAACCCGGATCCTTTTCAAAAACAATGGGGCTAGCAATGCCCCTCAAGCCGGCTCACACTTGGCCGAGTTGTTCAACCCGGCCCAAGCCCCTCAACCAGGCGGAACCCCTCAACCCGACCCCAACAGCTAGCACAAGATGGACGAACCCGGCATGCTAAGACTTCCCCAACAAGCCAGCTCCCTCTTTGGCGTGTTCCTCAACCCGGCCGCGCATCAGCTCCCGTCCCATCCCAGCCGTACGATGGGACGAGTCTTCACTCAAGGACGAGCAAGGCAACAGTGCCCCTCTAATGCCTCTGGTCAACCAGGGCGTGGCAATAGTGCCCCACCTACCCGCTGCCCAGGGCCGGCGTGGCTATAGTGCACCCGACGTCACTGCTGATGCCAGCAAGAGGCGACCTGACGGAGCGCCACTGTAGCAGGCTCAACCCGGCCACTCCTTGACGATCGACAAGACTGCGAAAAGTGCCCCTAGGCACGCGGGGCCCACGCCCAGAGAACCCGGCGAGCCCTAACACCCGGCGGGTCCCAGTGCCGGCTTCCCGGACGATGACAACCCGACCCTACGGCCTTGTAACATTACCATTGTACCCCAGGGGGTTGGCCTATAAAATCCCCTAGGAGCCCTCATGCATATGGGCATTACGAGAACGATAGCGATAAGAGAAACACTCACACACCAGACTAGCCACACACACGCACCAGGAGAAGGAGCAGCCTAAGCCTTGGCTTGCCCTCCTTCTTCCTCCATACAGCTCTAGGAGCAGCTCTGTACTATTACACATAAACCACACTCGGTAGGACTAGGGGTGTTATCTCTCCGAACATGGGTATGTTTTGCGTCCCGCGCTCGCTCATGCCGACCTCGCCTCTGGAGCCCACCAGTGCCCTCGAGTCTCCTCCTCTCTTTAGCCATCCCTTCGCATCTGCCATGTGCCCACCGTGGGGCAGCTCAAGGTCTTGGATGGAAGCATGCTCTAGAAGGGGCTCCTCTCCGACTCCGACGAGCCAGTCACGCTGGCGGACGACGTCATCGACGCGCTCGCCGCCTCCTTCACCGCGCTGCGCATCTCTGATGCACCCGGGACCGACGAGTACCCCAGCGAGGTACTTGACTTCTCTGACTCCCCCCCTACCTCGGTGGCAGCGTTCCCACCAGCAGAATGGACCTCCGCATGGAGGTCTTCGTCACCGACACCGGTGCTTCTTCCTCGTCCAGCACGGCGAGGTAGCCCGCCGAAGCCAGGGCCGCAGCAGATCGGGCCGGCTCGCCCAACCCGCTGAGCACCACGATGCAGAGCCTTCGCGTCCCCATCACCACCGACGTCGACGCCTCCAACATTACCGAGGCCCGGACTCGGCTCGAGGAAGACCGCCAGCGCCTGCTGGACTTGATCAAGACGCTCGCCGCCATGTAGCGTCTCCTGAACTCCACTCAGCTAGAGCGCAACGCCGCCTACGGCTTCACGCCTGCCACGGCCGAGCCAAGCCGGGTCACCAACGTGTGAGCCCGAGGCGGCGCGATCGCCCGCGCCTTCGGCACCATCCCTCCCATCTACGAGACTCTCGAGAAGAACATGTGTGCCGCGCAGGCGGCCGCAGTCGGCCTGGATCGGCTCGCGGGCGAGGAGCTCAAGGATCGCCTCAAGCGGGTGAACGACCTCCTCGACGCGTTCAACGCGTAGCAGGACCGCCTCAACCAACTCGCCAAGCCGGCGGGATCCGGTTCCATCCGCGCCGATGGTCCCGATGACCAGCAGAACACGACGTCTTCACCACCCGGCGAGGTGCACTCCGGACGAACCCGGACCTGGTGCAACCCTGCCACGACAGCTGCCGGCGGCTCGGGCGACGAGCCGACGCTGGAAGATCGGTGCCGGCGTGACCCTCTCCTGCAGCCCGACCGACGTCCGGCTTCGGTCGACCCGGCCGCCCGTGGCGCAGTTGCCAGCCGGCTGGGCCCGCGCGCCATCGACGACGCCGACGCCCGCCACCGCCTCGACCAACTCGCCCTGTGCTTGGAGCTGGAGGAAAGCAGCGCTGATGGGCCGACGTGCTTCGGCCCGCGCGTACGGGACGAGCCCTTTTCTAAAGGGTTCACGCTCCCCTGCGACACCCCAAGTACAATGGCACTGTCAAGCCGGAGGACTGGCTCACCGACTACACCACCGCCATCGGCATCGCTAGTGGAAACCACCGTCTCGTCGTACATTACGCACTGCTCATGCTCCAGGGCTTGGCCCGCGCATGGTTGAATATCCTGCCGGTGGGCAGCATCAACACGTGGGTCAATTTCAAGCAAGCCTTCGTATGGAACTTCACCGGGACCTACCGGCGACCCGGCCGTCCTAGCCAGCTCACCATGTGCATGCGAGGGCCGGACGAAACCAGCCGCGAATACCTCGCATGCTGGACCGAGCTCCGGAACAGCTGCGACGGCGTCCATGAAGTCCAAGCAATCCAATACTTCATCAACGGGTGCCAGGATGGCACCCTCCTCAAATACAAGCTCTTACACTCCGAGCCAGCCACTATGGCCGCACTCATGGTGACGGCGGACAAGTACGCCAACGCCGACTCCGCCATGAAGATCTAGGTGGCGCTGGACGAAGCCTGCAAGGCAAAGCTGGTTTCCCCTCCGAAGCCAGCCGGCGAAGGTAGCCGACAGCAGCACAACCAGCAGAACAACAAGCGCAAGGCCGACCAGCCGGCCCAGCGCTGCGACAACCGGCTCGTCACGGCCGCCAAGCAGGCACCCGCGGCCGACCCAGCCGCCAAATGCCTGTAGACCGGCAAGACGGCGTGGCAGTCCGCCATGAGTTTCAAGGAGATGCTCGATGCTCCCTGCAAGCATCATAGCAGCACGAGGCTGTCCACGCACATGCTTCGGCAGTGCGCCATCACCAAGCACATCATGAGGGGCGACATCCCGCCTCCTCCGGCCCCGGCACCGGGAGTGGGGCAGCCGCCTCCGCCTCCTCCACCGCCCTCGGCCAGCGGCGCGATGCGCGATGATGTATACCCTACCCAGAATGCGACCTACGTCGTCTTCACCAGCCTCAGTGACGACAAGCGTAGCGTGCGCCTGCTCCGGCAGGAGGTGAACACCGTCATCCTGGCCAACCCGAAATACATGCACTGGTCAGAGCGCCCGATCACGTGGACTCAGGAGGACCACCCGGATGTCATGCCGAACCCGGGTGGTTACGCCCTCGTCCTCAACCCTACCATCATCGTGCCTCGGTGCACGTGCAAGTTTTCTCAGGTTCTCATCGATAGCGGCAGCAGCATCAACATCCTCTGCCGCGACACCGTGACCAAGCTCGGCCTTGAGGCCAAGGACCTGGAGCCAACCCAGATGATCTTCCACGGCATCGTTATTGGCCTTTCCTGCTCTCCGATCGGCCGGATCTAGCTCGACGTCCTGTTCGGCACTAGCGACCACTTCTGACGCGAGCCACTCTCGTTCGAGGTGGTGGACCTGTCCAGCGCGTACCACACGCTGCTGGGCCGACCCGCCCTCACCAAGTTCATGGCGGTCCCCCACTACGCTTACCTGAAGATGAAGCTGCCGGGTCCGAAGGGCCTCATCACCATCACGGGCGATTACCGCAAGTCCCTGGAGTGCGTTCGAGGCTGCGCCAAACTGGCCGAGTCACTGGTCATAGCCGACGAGGGGTGCCAGCTTGCCCGGGTCGTCGCCCTGGCTAGCGAGATGTCGGCCGTGCCAATCCCGGCCGAGGAGCCGGTCGATGAAGCCTTGTTCAAGCCCCCCAAGGAGACCAAGAAAGTGAAGCTGAACCCGGAATATCCCAGCTGTAGCAAGTATGTTGTTGTAGGCACCCGCCTCGACAGCAAATAGGAAGGCGAGCTCGTCGACTTCCTCCATGAGAATCGGGATATTTTTGCATGGACCCCAAAGGACATGCTGGGTATCCCGAGGAAGTACGCCGATCACACACTCCATGTCCGCAAGGACGCCAAGCTTGTCCGCCAACCCCTGCGATGTTTCTCCGAGGAGAAGAGAAGGACCATTGGTGAAGAGGACGCCAAGCTTTTGGCGACCAGCTTCATCATGGAAGTATTTCACCCCGAGTGGCTGGCCAACCCAGTCCTCGTCCTGAAGAAGAACAATACCTGCCGCATGTGTATCGACTACACCAGCCTGAACAAGGCCTGTCCCAAGGATCCATTCACCCTCCCGCAGATCGATCAAGGCATTGACTCCCCTGCCGGTTGTGAGCTCCTGTCCTTCCTGGATGCTTACTCCGGCTATCATCAGATAAAGCTGGACCTGGCCGACGCCCTGAAGATGTCCTTCATCATGCCGTTTGGGGCGTATTGCTACATCACCATGTCATTTGGCCTCAAGAACGCCGGTGCCACCATCTAGCGCTGCATGCAGAAATGCTTGCTACCGCTACTCAGCCGCAACATCCACGTCTACGTGGCCGACATTGTGGTGAAGACCAAGCAGCACCTCACGCTTCTTGACAACCTAAAGGAAACATTCGCCAACCTGCATGAATACCAAGTCAAGCTCAAACCGAAGAAATGTATTTTTGACGTCCCAGCCGAAAAGCTACTCGGCTTCCTCGTCTCGGAGCATGGTATTGAGGCAAACCCGGAGAAGATCAAGGCCATCGAGCGCATGCGCAA
The DNA here is from genome assembly GCF_003073215.2 of Triticum urartu. NCBI lineage: Eukaryota > Viridiplantae > Streptophyta > Magnoliopsida > Poales > Poaceae > Triticum > Triticum urartu. The sequence continues at coordinate 591,684,199 of NC_053028.1, read as the reverse complement.
GCTGGCATGGCTGCATGATGTCTAGAAGTTCACCGACTGCTTGGCCTCGGCCAGCCAGTTTCTCAGCTGGCTGGGCGAGAGTGCCATGCCCCTGTATTAGCTGATGAAGAAGATGACGCTGTTCGAATGGAATGACAAGGCGGACGAAGCTTTGCAGGACCTCAAGAACATCCTCTCCACCGCACCCATCCTAGCCGCACTAATCGATCGAGAAGGATCTACTGTTGCTCTACATTGCCACAATCTCGTGGTCGGTCAGCATGGTGATGGTGGTCGAGCGACCGGAGAAGGGAAAGATCCAAGACGTCCAACGCTCGGTCTACTACCTGAGCGAGGTGCTCTCCACCTACAATCAGAACCACCTGCACTACCAGAAGATGTGTTATGGTGTGTACTTCACCACCAAGAAATTGAAGCAGTATTTCCAAGAGCACATTGTTACCATGGCGAACCCAGCTGGGGACTGCCATCCCAGAACCCGCCATGGTGGCCGTCTTCGCCATAGTAACCGCTCCATCATGGGCCCTGCCCATCTCAGAGTTTCTGGAGAACGGGGTTCTCCCCATGGACGAGACCGAGGCCTGGCAAGTGCAGCGCTGAGCGTCTACCTACAGCATCATCAACAACGAGCTCGTCAAGCGCAGCTCCACCGGCGTGTTAAAGGGCTGCGTCGAGCAGGACAAGGGCACTGAGATCCTCCTCGACATACAACATGGAAAGTGCGGGCACCATGCCGCCTCAAGGTCCTTGGTGGCCAAGGACTTTCACCATGGTTTCTACTGGCCCACCGGCCTCCAAGACACGAGTCGCTAGTCCTCAAATGTGAGGGATGCCAGCGCTTCAGCAAGCGCAGCCACCAGTCGGCATCAGCACTCCGGACCATTCCAATCGCCTGGCCTTTCGCGGTCTGGGGACTCGACATGGTAGGTCCCTTCAAGACCGCCGTTGAGGCGACATGACACATTTACTGGTGGCGGTGGACAAGTTCACCAAGTGGAATCGAAGTAAGGCCGATCAAGAAGCTGGATGGGCCAACAACCATCTGGTTCGTCAAAGACATCGCGATGCGCTACGGCATGCCGAACAACATCATCACGACAACGGCACCAACCTCAGCAAGGGCGCGCTCATGCAATACTGCTCTGTCTCCAGCATCCGCCTCGACCTGGCTTCCGTGGCACACCCGGAGTCCAATGGCCAGGTCGAGCGGGCCAACAGTCTCATCCTATCCGGCATCAAGCCGCGGCTCGTCGAGCCGCTCGTCCGCTCGCCCGACAGCTGGCTCGACGAGCTGCCGGCCGGTTCACCATGTTCTTCCTCGTCTACGGAGCCGAAGCCGTCATCCCGACCGGCGTCGAGTTCGACTCGCCGCACATCACGATGTACACCGAAGCCGAAGCCAAAGAAGCCCGCGAGGACGGCGTCGACTTGCTCGAAGAAGCACGTATTTATCACTGCCTTTTGTAATCATATGAAAACTATGGAGTCCCCGAACGATGCTCGGGGGCTGCCCTTTTCGACTAAGCTATTGTGTCTCCTGCATTCATGCATTTTTCTTCTTAAAACCAACCCCACCACCGGTTCGACTTTCTCGACCCAGGGGCTCGGGGGCTGGCTTTCTTGGACACCACCCGCCGCCTTCCTTACTGATTCCTGACGCGTTGAGGTCGCCGCGGTCCTCCACTTCGCCCTAGGCCACATAACCGGCTTCTGCTGTCGGTTGGCAAGAAAAATGGGCCAAAGCACCAATGCGTTATGAGTACTAAGTCAAGGGCCGCCGGATTGCCCAATCCGGCCCCGACACTTCAAGTTGCCGCACGACCGGCTGCTCGCCAACTGGCTTCGCCGGCTTGCTGCCAGCCGGCCCAGTGGGTGTTTCGCTCGCGCTCAACATTTCAAAAAGCCTAAGTACCGCGCACTCTTCTCAAAGGATGAACTCCTTGTCCCAGATCGGAGCCTCGGCCGTCAGACTCGCCGGGCGAGGCCCAAGAGGGGAAGATCGCAAGAAAATGGCTCAAAAGACGAAAAGCTAAGGCGAAAACATCCACGAAATTTATACATCACAAATTTAAACAGGCCCAAGGCCAGAGTTCATTACTCCCAAAACACCCCTAGTGGGTGGGTGGACCTGCTACCTAACAGAAATTTCTAAGATAAACATGGCAGCCTCAGGCATCCCCAACCCTGGGTCGCATAGCTGCCGGCTCCTCCTCGGTGGCCTCTGGGTTCGCCGAGGTGCCGACGTCCTCTCCGGCATGGGCATCGCCGTAGACACCGTCTCCTCGGAGCTGCCCTCCGGGTTGTTCAGAAGCAGGCCATAGTCGTCAGCAGGCACGACTCCGCCATCTTCTGTCCGCTCCGGCTGGAACTCATCATGAATGGCGAACCCGACAATGTAGCTGGCCCGGGCTGCGATCCGTCTGGCCTCCGCCGTAGCTGGTTCTCCGCGCTGGCTCGCTGGACCATCAGCACATCCAGTGACAGATACGGATGCCAAGACATCACAAACCCGAGCGCCATCTCAGCACCGGCACGGGCGGCAGAAACACACCACTCGTGGGGCCGGTCCCGGCCCGACTCCAACCACTGCGCCAACTACGTGAAGCTGTTCGATGCAATGGAGCCCGGCCAGAGGGCTGTTGTCATAGCCACGCCGACCTCAGAGAGCCGCCCCATCTGCTCGCCCAAGACTCGCAGACGAGCTTTGGCGGCAGTCTCGATCTCCGGGAAGGTCCAAGCCACCCACGGGTCGGTCCCGGAGCCCACAACTTCCTGCGGGTGTCGATGAAAGCGGACGGCCTCCTCCGCCAGCTGGCGCGTCTCCGGGAAGGCCCCTATCGAAAAGAAGAGCAAGTCAGATCAACCAAGGGGAAAAAGCCGGCAACCCAACCCGGCAGAACCCAAGGAAAGCACTTACTGGAGAAGCACTCTTCCAGGTGCTGCACTTTGAGCAACGTACCTCGCCGTTCCCTGGCAATGGTGCGGTCACGCTCCTGGAGCGTCTTCTCCAAGTTGGTGACCTTGGCAAGGGTCATCTTCAACTCGGCGTCCTTGGCCTCGGCCACCTTCTCGGCCTCCTCGCGGCGATGGGTTTCTGCCTGACGGGCCTCCTCCACTGCGGCCTCTAGCACCTTTAGGCGCTCCACCTCGGCCTGGAGCTGGCCCTTGTCGTCGGCCAGCTTTCCATGTTGCCGGTCGGTCGGCCAGCTTGCCAGGTTGCCGATCGGCCTTAGCAAGGGCCTGCTGCGCCTCCGCGACCTTGGCAGCCTCCACCTTGAGGCCGCTCCACCTCGGCCTCAAGACGGCTCTGTCGCCCGCCAGCCACTATTGCAGCCGGCTGGCCTCGTCAAGCGCTTGCCGGACTCCTGTCGCCTCCGCCACCTCGGCCCCAAGCTGGCAAGTTTCGGTGACAAGCCGGTCGTAATGGAAGCCGGCTCGAATCAACCGGGTCTTCCAAGACAACACATCGGATGCAAAAGAAAGACTCAGAAACAAAGAACCACATTAAGATTCGACCCAACTTCTATGCAGTTGCCTCGAATCTCGCGGGCTACACCCAGTGGGTGCACTAGCGCGCCCCCATTAAAAAGAGCACGCAAGAAAAATACCTGCGGCGACGCGGAGCTCCTCCTCCTTGGCGGCAAGCCGCTCTTTGAGCTGCCGGTGCTTCTCCAGAAACCGGTTGAAGATGTTAACCCGGAAGGAGTCCAGTAGTTGCAAGGAGCAACGATCTGCACGAAACAACGGTTGAAGATTCGACCCAACTGCTACGCAGTTGGCCTGAATCTCGGGGGCTACACCTAGTGGGTGCGCTAGCGCGCCCCCACCCAGAAGAAGCAACAAAAGAAAAAACAGTAGACGAGGGAGAACTTATGAGCATGACATGCTCCAGCTCCCACGTCTGCTCCACCTCGGCCTGGGTGAAGGCCTGGATCCTGTCCGTCCACCCTTGCAGGCACCGGCTCACGGCGGCCATCGCCGCCTCCTCCTGGGACAGGGGCCCGAAGAAGACCTTGCTGGTCTGGCCCCGAGCCGGCTGCGACCTGGCGGCCCGGAGACCCCCCTGGCCTGGGCACGAGAGCATACTCCCCGCTGACCGCCTCTTTCACGGCCAGCGCCTTCTACCGCGCCTTCTCAAACGCTCTCTCCAGCACCCTCGCTAGTGCCGCTCGCGGCGCCTCGTCCAAGACGACGTCGCCGCCGCCTCCCTCGACCCCCGCCTGCTCGACCTCGTCAGTCTGCGGCAGAGTGTCGTCCTCAACCACCATGACCTCCCGGACGAGGTCCATCGCGTTCGCATGGCCACCTTGGCCGTGCTCCCCCTCCGACAATGACATGAAGATCGTCGCCGCCGGCTTCATCCCAGCCAGCATCTCGGGCCACGCCGGCTCCTCGCCGGCTCATGCCACGTCGTCGTGGCGTTGGCCAAGGCCTGCCGACGCCACCTCCAGCTCCTCCTCGCCCTGTTCCAGTCCCGCCAGCCAGGCCTTCGGTGTCGGTCGGGTCCAGGCCGCGGTCCGAGTCGGCCGCCTCCTCATCCCGGTCAACGGCGCTAGTCCAGGTCCTCGAGAACACGGTGCCCTCGGTGGACGCGGCGTCCGCCGCCGCCAGCGCCAATGAGATCGATGACCTGAAGCTCAATGAAGTAAACAAACAAGAACCAAGTAGGGCCGCTTGGCCATTCAAGTTCGACAAGAGGAAATTTACCAGCACCACCGGAACGGTGGGTCTCCCGGCCTCACCTGTGGAGCGCTGCGCCTCCTCTTGGCAGGAGGCTTCACGCCAGCGGCCGGGTTCACCGCATGCTTCATGGCCGAGGCTCGAGGCGCGACGTTGTCCTTCCGGTGCGGCCGGCTCGCCGCCGTCGCCCCCCGAGCCGCCCCAGCGCCAACCGCGCTGCCGCCTTCTCCACCCAGCGTCACTGCATTGACAACTCACATTAGCACCCCTTGTGTCGCCTCGCGCCTAGCAACTCAAGAAATACGGAAGCAAGTCAGGGGCCGCTGGGCCGCCGCTCCTTCGAGCCGGCCCGCACCACCTGCGTCGGCGCCCGGTCATACGGATGCCGGATGGCGTTCATAGCATCTCCCGCGTTGCGTCGGGATGAACAAGATATGCAGCGGCAAAGTACGGGGACCAGGGACTCACCACGGGTTCTGGGTTTGCCTATCTGTACGGAGGCTTCACGAATTCCCAATCCTCTCGCAGCCCGGCCTTGGAGATGTCGTTGACCTAGTGGGCGACTTGGTCCCCTGCCAAGCGCAAGTTTGACATGCGGTTCGGGTCCTGGAATCCAGTCATCTGGCCGATGATGTGGGTGCGCTGCTGCAGTGGCAGCACCCGGCGCCTGATGAAGGCGATGATGAGGTCGGTGCGAGTGAGCCCTTCCCGATCCCTTATCTCCGACACCCGCTGGGCACAGGTTGAGCACCTCTGCGATGGGTGGGGGGATAATAGCCCCAGTTCTGTTTCAGCCGCAGCGGCGCGTCGACGAAGGCCGACAGGTTGATGTGGTCCGCGCCAAGGTTGCGAGCGTAGAAGAAAGAGTCCTGCCACTTCTTGGCAGAGTCCTCCAGCGGCATCTTGGATCAGTCAGTGCCAGTCCGCTTGTAGATGACGGCGGCACCGTAGTTAGACATCTCCCCGGCCTTCGGCCCCTGCTGCTTCAAGGAGAAGAAGCGCACCCAGAGATCGATTGAAGGCTCGGACCCTAGGTACCCCTTGCAGAGGGTGACGAAGCCAGAAAGCTGCAAGATGGCGCCTGCGCCAAGATGATGGGGCTGGAGCTCGAAGAAATCCAAGAAGCCATGGAAGAATCTGTTCGCGGAAGGCCGAACCCGCGCTTGAAGTGCGGGTAGAACACCACGCGCTCCGTGCCTTCGGGCCGCGGCTCCCGCTCGCCCTGCGACAGGCGCACGATGACCTCCGTCTCCCCCGGAAAGCACCTGGTGGTGCGGAGATACATGATGTCGTCCATGGTGACGGTCAAGCCCATCCATGAGCCCGAAGGAAGCGCCATCGGAAAATATGAAGAAAGAGAGAAGCGAAGGAGAATGGCAATGGAGTCCTTCTCGAAGCAGCGGGCATCGCAGCGGGCGGCGATCACAAAGAGCAGAGAGAGGATGAAGAGGCAGGGGAGCGAGCAAGAATGGTTTCCGTCGCTACCTTCCTCCAATTTATAAGCCACGGTTCGAAACGTGGGGAAGTGGGATCGTTTGCGCTTGCCCCTCCCACTTCTCTGCAATAAGTGCGCACGTACGCATGCAATAACTACCTCGAGAATGGCAACTGACTTGCGGACGCGCAATAAATCCACACGCATGGGCCGAGGGCGTGCGGTGGCGGGCCCCAGCACACCGCCCTGTCCCGTCGCACGTGTGGCCTGTCAGGCCCCTCCGGCTTCCAGGTGCCACGTGGCGCCTGCGCAAAGCCCAAAAGACTATCTCAAGATTTTACGGGCTCTTCGGTTTCCCGCCCATGTCGGGATGCTACGATCCGGCTTCCGAAAGCCGGCAAACAGTGGGTGTTGCCGGACCCGGCGTTCACAAAATGCGCCTCCTCAGGGGGGGACTGTGAAGGCCCTCCCACCGAAGACGGCGGACCTTCACATCTTCCGGGACTACTGTCGGGGGGTTGAACCCCAAGAAGGCAACGGAACCCGGATCCTTTTCAAAAACAATGGGGCCAGCAACGCCCCTCAAGCCGGCTCATGCTTGGCCGGGTTGCTCAACCCGGCCAAGCCCCTCAACCCGGCGGAACTCCTCAACCGGCCCCAACAATTGGCATAAGACGGCCGAACCCGGCATGCTAAGACATCCCCAACAAGCCAGCTCCCCCTTTGGCGTGTTCCTCAACCCGGCCGCGGGTCAGCTCCCGTCCCATCTGGGCTGTACAATGGGACGAGTCTTCACTCAAGGACGAGGAAGGCAACAGTGTCCCTCCCATGCCTCCGGTTAGCCGGGGAATGGCAACAGTGCCCCACTTACCCGCTGACCATTCCGGCGTGGCTACAGTCACTACAAAAAAACTAGTAAGCTTCCACGTGCAATGCACGTCTCAATTAATGTTTTTTTCAGAGATACATTTACTTCTATCAAATACCCCTTGCCAGCATGTCTCGTATTGGCAGTTCTCGTTGGTACTGTAAGAAGATGACAACAAGAAAAAACAGCCATGGAAACATTCATCATATGACATGGTATACTTTTCAAGATAGCATGGAACGTTTGAAACTGTGTTTTCAAGTTAGTAAGCTTGCACGTGAAAAATCACGTATATAGATAAAATGGTCTAATCATAGAAGTCAAAAATATTACAAACAAATTTATACTTGAAGTTTTAGAAAAGCTATAATCAAGAAAAAAACTTTTTAATGTACAAAGGCATTGAATTTAACTTCCCGGCTTTATTCTCATTATTCTCGTGCTGCTGTTGATTGTTCTTTCGACTTATATATATACTCCCTCCGTTCCTAAATATTCACATGGAGAGTGAATCTACAGTTTAAACTACGTCTATATACATCCGTATGTACTCCATATTGAAATCTCTAAAAAGACTTATATTTAGGAACGGAGGAAGTATATGCCAGCGGGATAAAATGTACATTAAACTCTTAACTTCATACAATCCAATCATGTAAATGGTTATGGAAAAGTAGATGCACAATGAAAATAAAGGTTTTTTCATGGTTACTGTTTTTTGACAGGCTCAACACCAAGGACATGCTAGTGAGAAGGCACTGGAGGTCCCTGAGTGATGATAATCTCTGTGTTATATGTAACGCATACGTCCATGAAGATAGGACCCCATCTGTTTTTCCAATGTAATTAATTTTTAGCTGCAGGGTTTGGAATTACCTTTAGATTGATAGGACCCACGGCTCTGATGTCCAGCAATGCATATATCAAGCAAGGTCAAGGTTTGGGCATCCTTTCTTCTCCGAGTTTATGCTCATGGCAGCTTGGAACATTTGGATATTAAGGAATGGAAGAACTTTCAGGGGAGAGCGTGCTTCTTTTGCTACCTGGAAATGTAAATTTGTACATGATATTCATCTTCTAGCGCATAGGCCTAGAGATAGCATCAAACAACAGCTCTTAGCTTGGGTCAACACCCTCATGTAAATATAGGTAGGTATAATGTAGGTTCCTTCTAACTTCTGGACTTGAGACTGACTGTTCTGCTCGTACAGTGGTTAACTCTTTTATTTCATTAATAAAGGGTTGTGGTCCTTGCTCCACAGAAAATATTCAAAAAAATGTACATTATCACAACCTTAATATTATCACAATTAACATGAGTACAAACGGTATACAAGCTTAAGTACTGCTCAAAAAATCAGGCAAGGATGATAGTAAAAACAATTCTTCTTCTTACAAAATACCAATGAAGCAAATCACAAGGGCACCAGTGGTGGACTACCCATGAGCGCCTTGCCTGCGAAGGACCTCCTTGATCACCATCCAAACTGGCAGCCGTCCCCGGTGACTGTGGTTTAGGATTCATGGACGACCACGGCGGTCATCCTCGATATCGATGGTTTAGGCCTATTGAAGAAGAAGCATCTGACCGTGCTACCTGGGCGTGGTTAACACTACCTAGAACTTTAGACTTCTTTTGTTGTCGGGCGACACGAAGTTTCACGAGTAATTTTGCTTTCTTCTTTTACCATGGTTGGCTACTTTTCTTTTCAAGTTTGTGAGTATGGCTACTTTCTGCATTCCCATTGGCAGATGAGTTCGTTAGGTCCTCAGTCGAGGAACAATCCCCTGACGCAAATGGATGTGCATACGGATAATTCTTGTTGATCTGTGTTTTAAAGCACAACTGTCAAATAAGTTTTAACATATGAGAAGAAAAAAATCGAAGGAGCCTCAACCCTGACCAGGCATGGGAACCATGATTTTATAAATATATGACACTAAAGAATTGCAATTTCCATATATCTCTATCACATGCCATGTACACTCGACATGCCATGGGTACAATATGGACTACTAAAAAATAATAGAAAGCTCATAATTTTGAAACAGTTAATTGAAAGTATATAGCAGAAATAGTACTATAACAGAAGCAATGCAAGAATCAAAAATTGCAAATGGTTAAATACAAAGGATAATAAGACAAAAAAGCTTAATTGAATGTATAAAACACATAATTCTATTTTCTATTCTGTTGTTTCCAAGTTTGAAAGACAAGCTACAGAAAGAATCACGTTGCAGCTACCGTGATTTTATAAGAGTCTAAAACCGTGTGGAAGTATAAATGGTTATTGAACAGACATATTTAAACTGGCCAACATTGCAAAAGAAGGTGAATACTTGCATATTTTTTAAACTGATAATAGAAGTCAGGAAGCATCCGTAAATTACCAACGGTCGGAAGGGGAGGAGACGACCGATGTTGCGACAGCCACTAGCTCAAGTTCGTCCAAGTGTAGGCAATTTGGAGGCTCAAGAGACTACAGATTCAGCATTGGAGAAACTGCAACCAGAGAATATCGTAGGCACTTGCACATGCCAACTTTGAGATCATTTTGAATTCAGTTATAGACAAATCACCATGGCACAACACGGCATAACAATTATACTAACAAGGCTGTGTCAGACAAAACATGTTGGACATATAAAAGATTACATTTAGGTCTTTCACTGAAGAATAGAAACAGAACGAAAAATGCAAAAATCAGATAAGAACCACGTAAACCTACAGACCTCAAAATTGCATCACAAGTTGTATGCTCGTTTTTCTGGCCTGTAGGTCTTCCTGCTTCTCCCCGGACGGACCAGACTCGCTTTTCTGGCCGACGATGTAGAACAGCGTGCACGACAGGACCAAACTGAGCACCAGAGAAGCACCAAGAACAGTGAGGACGGACGCTGTAGATCCTCCCACTCCCGTCGGGATCACCTGGCGCCACCGCTGATGACGACGGCGCGCTACATGAGGCTCAGAGGCGGCTGATCGCGGTGCGTAGTCCACATGCACGGGCGGCATGGCGGCTCGTGTCCCGACTTTGATTGAACAGACAAAGCATTAATCTGTTTCATGATTCTGAAAACTGTCAATGCCGTGTGGCAGAAGCATTAATTTATTTCATAAATTACTCTGGCCTTACCAGATGAAGTAAGAAACGTAACCAAGAATGGGATGCATCGTATTGCTGATCTTACCGGGATACGCCACCGACAACACAAATAATTGGACTTCAGAAAACACATGTGAGGGTCTGATGCTTACATTGATTTGTTTCTACATGCAGCTCGTCAGAAGAACTCCTCGACGATCACCTCTCTTTTGTCAGCGCGATGGAGAAGCCCCTGCACAGTTTAGTCGGTGGCGTCGCTTGCTGAAGTGACCGGAGCTGAGGGGTGGTGTAGAGTGCAGGCACAGGCCCGGGATTGCCATGTTCGAGCAAGTCCTCTCCTACTCCGGTGACAGGGTGTAGGGTGTTGAGTCATGGACGCTAGCAGGGACATGGGGCCGCCGTTCTTGGAGCAAAGCAAGGCAGCGATGCAGGGGATGGAGCCGAAGATTTGGCCGCATGATGGTGCCGGTTTCCAGAGGCGGACCAGACGGCGGCCATGAGCATGAAGACCATGTGGTAGGTTTGGGCGGGGCAAAGACCACGCAAGCGGGAGAGAAGGGTTGTGGTGTAGGAAGGGGCTGGTGGGGGCGAAACTACCTGATGGTTTGCGAGGGTAATAGGAGATCGTGGGCGGGCGTGACGATGCAGAGGGGATCGGGAGGAGTTTCTTTTCTGTAGGAGCTAAACAAATATGGGTTATAACCAATGGCAGTGGTGGGTAATTACAGTGTCAAACATGTTTGATGTCACAAGCCGATTTGGACCATCAGATCAGCATGGTTTGATGGTTGAGATGATTTGGTTCTCCGCCGTTTCGTGCTTTTATAGGGGTAGTAGATACACTTCCGTGATGATACGTGTTTGTCACAGTAGGTCGCGTTTTCTGTGATGCATGTACATCCATGAAAATTTTATGACAGAATCAAGATAGTCATACCTGTGCTGTCCTAGAAGTGTTCCATGGCATTACCAAAATTATCATCACGGAAGTGGCCACTTCCATGACGATAAATCACGCCTCACAGAAGTGCTTTCGTTAAGGGTGACCGACACGTGGCATCCACCATAACGGAACGCCGTTAACCTATCAGGTCCGGTTTTGGATCCGATAACCCGTTAACAGCCCCGACCACTGGGGATTTTCCACGTGTAAAATCATCATTGGCTGGAGGGAACACGTGTCGGCTCGCCGTTGGGACAGATGTCATCCACTCATTGGACCCAAAGCGCCTATGATACGTCAACACGTGGCACGGCCCAACAGAGGCCCATTCCTGTGAAAAGACCAGCCCGTTTGACTTGGTCAAAAGGTGGCGGGCTGGCCCACGGCAAGCCTGTTAACGGCATGTTCGCATATAGCCCATTTACAACCCGCTAACCCAGGGCCCATTTACGGCCTATCCGAATTAGGCCCAGTAGCGTCATCTGGGCCGTCCAATATAATTCTAGCCTGTTTTAACTTCCGGCCCAGGTATGTCCCATGACGTCTTTCAGCCCATATGGGGCCCTTAGTAACCCTCGGCCCATTAATGGCCCGTGGTAAAACTCGCCCCTAATGAACAGTGTATCACTTTATACCCATTAATGACCCATTAATTATTCCGTTGGGCCGTTTCCAGCCCATGTTATCTTTCGGCCTTCTCAGGGCCCATTTATTCTTGGGCTCATTTCTAGCATTCATTTACTTTCGGCCCGTTACTGTCATTTTCTGCCTGTGGGCCAAATTCAGCCCGTGGTTATAGTCGACCCGTTTGTGGCCCGTTTACACGTTGGGCCGTTTTCATAGCTTCATCAAATACGACTGATTAACGACGACCAGTTATGGTCGGCCCATGAACGGACGATTTCAACTCTAGCCCATTTACGGCCATAATGTGGTCTGTTATTGGCCCATGTTTGGCTAACCGATCATACGGCCCATAGAAGGCCCATTGATGATACGGCCCGTAGAAGGCCCATTGTGTCAACGGCCCGTATAAGGCCCATGGTTTCTACGCCCCGTAGAAGGCTCATTGTTTCTATGGCCCTTAGAAGGCCCATTGTTTCTACGGTCCGTAGGAGGCCCATGTTAACTACAGTAAATATGTAGCCCATGGTTAATGTGGCCTAGTTTTAAAAAATAGGTTACTGCGGCCACTAGCAAACCGCGGAAAAAGAGCTGCACTGATTACAAGAAAACAAATAAACAAGACAATAAGGAAATAAACAGGCAAGCAATTTACGCTAGGCTATCATGACTATTACACATATTACATCCACTGGGCATCAAAGTTCGCCACCAGTGCAAATATAGGGAACAAAACACCATATAAATGCCACAGCAAAACAAGTCCAGAACTGAAACCACTTGAGAAGAGCTCAAGAAACAATATCCTGGGTACCCATAATGCTGGCAAGATGCTTAGCAAGCTTATTAACTTTCTCTTGTTTGGCGCTTAAATCCTCCAGCACTTGCTGTTGCACCAAAAAGTATGCATCTGAATTCTGCAGGTACTTCCTTAGTCCTTCGGCTTCCTGTCGCATAACATCTGATCAATGTCTTTCAACTTGAAGTTGAGACTCAAGAAGCTGAACTGATTCAGGCAGCAAGTTCGAAGAGCTGGTGCCAGCAGTAGTAGCCAGTAACTCGAACACTACATCAAGACAGGACTTTGGGGTTGTCTCAGTGTCTTCAATATAGTTTTTATCAGCTTTCTTGGAGATCAACAGGGATGTCTCACTATCTTGAACCTTATCTGCATTTCTTCCTGTACCATTGCATAACGGGGTACTCTTCTCCAATATTTTATCCGCATTCTAAAAGAGAAACAAACAAGCACATCATAGGTTTACAATGTAGTATATGAAACTCATTTTGGTAAACCAGTTCAGTAGTAAGGAGGATAGGATAACAGCATGAAACAAACATATATCTATGTAGTATGGTCACTGTATGGTCTATATCATTCTAGTTTATGTTGCGAAATCAAGATAGATACCGTTCGAATCATATCTATTTAAGACAACGCAACTTAGACAGAATATAAGTGTGGGAAACTACACAACAATAACAACACTTGTAAGGTGCATGGCATGAGAACATAACTGGTTATTTAATTGAAACTGAAATCAACATAGAGCAAGTTACAACATCAAACACGTTAAAGAAACATGTTTAAAACATACCTGTTGCTCCATTGGGGTTTCAATTGCATCCTTCAAATTTGAAATTAGTTGGTATGAGTAAATAAAGTGATGTAAGAGCAAAGTAGTATGAACCATAGCTACGGAACCTGACCTGAGAACAATTCTTCTTCTTCTTTAAGCATTGACTTGGGGTTCGGAGTGGTGGTCCTCGTGCTTTGGGCATTGCAGTTTCCTTACTAACTGCTCGTGTTTGGGTGCTCTGTGGTGGAGACGGTGCTGTGTCAACGGGAACTGGGTTACTATCTGCTAGGGTTGGGGTTAGAAGGGGTGTAGCTGGTTCTCTATCCAACTGGGTAGGGGTACAATCTGCGTGAGTCTGGGTTATGTGTGGTGGGGCTGGTTCTTGGGCAAGTACAGCCGTGGTTCTATCTCCATCAACAGGTAGCACGATCTTTTCTGAAGACCGTGTTTTTACTCCCACAGATACTGCCATCACCCCCTCCAATTCAAATGGCTGATAAACAAGAAAAGTAATTGAATGTACAGACATTGTAAGATAGACAGGTGCAATGGATAGTAGGGAAGAAAACAGGGCATGAAATAATTCACATTTATGTTGTCTAACCAAACAGAATAGCAGGACATAATTTCACGTATATGATGGCTAATTAAACATGATAGCATGACACAATTTCACATGTATGATGGCTAACTAAACATGATAGTATGACATACTTCAAAATATGATGACTATGTAAATAACATGACATGATATAACTATACGATGTGTCTATTAAAGTGGTTGGCATGCCATAAATCACAAACATGCCGTCGATGGAAACATGATGGCATGATGTAATTCACGGATAGAATGATATAATTCAAAATATGATGACTATGTGAAGTGTGAACAAGATGAGATGATATAGCTATATTATGTCTTTAGAAAATGGGTTGGCATGCCATAATTCAGATATATACTGTCTATGTAAACATCATGGCATGATATAATTCAAATATATGATTTATATACTAAGGAAGTGAGCAGAGGGCAATTGCATATATGATGTGGCAACTAAGGAGATGGCATTCAATATCGTGTATATGATGTAAAAACTAAGCATTGCAATACACATATTCATGATATGAGTAATATAACCCTGCCAAGTTTGAGCATAGACCTCAGGGGGATAATAGGACTGGTCATCTGCCTCTGAATCCTCCTCTGAAGAGCTATCTGTAACCAGCAAGATATCTGCTTCACCAGGTAGCATTTTCTGCTCCGAAGACCTTGTTTTCACTCCAGATTTCTCCATCACCAATTCAAATGGCTGATGCACAGGAAGAGAAGTTGAATATACAAACATTGTCGACAAAAGCAATGAGAAATACAAAAAAGGACGACATGATATAATTCACATATATGACGCTTGGCTAAACAACATGGCATTGCATAATTCACATATATAATGCCTTGCAACAAGATAGCATTGCATAATTCACATATATAATGTCTTGCAACAAGATGGCATTGCATAATTCACATATATGGTAATTAGACACTAAACAGGTGGCATTCACACAAAGCATGTCTAAACTAAGCAAATGACATAGCAATGCAAGATACCATACGCACGCTATGAGCAACATAACCCTGCCAAGTTAGAGCATGCACCTCGGGGGGGGGGGGGATAGGACTGGTCATCTGTCTCTGAGTCCTCCTCTGAGGAGCTATCTATAACCAGCAAGACATGCGCTTCATCAGATAGCATTGTCTGCTCTGAAGACATTGTTTCCACTCCATATTTTTCCATGACCGTGTCGAATGGATGATGAACAGGAAGAGTAATTGAATGTACTAAAATTGTTGACAAATTTAACACATAATAAAAAATGATGTCATGATATAATTCACATATAAGATGGCTGGTTAACCAGGGTGGCATTGCAAAATTCACATATATGATGCCTGGCTAAACAAGATGGCATTGCATGATTCACACATATGATAAAGAAACTAAAAAGATGGCATTGACACAAAGCATGTCTAAACTAAGTAGATGACATCCTTGATGTATACAGTAAGCAATGCAAGGCACCATATGCATGATTTTACCAACATCAGCATGCCAAGTTAGAGCGAAGACGTCATGGGGTAAATAGGAGTGGTCTTCTGCTTCTGAATCCCCCTCAGAAAAGTTATCTTCCTCTTGATTACGATCTGAAATGGGTGGAGGGGGGCTGCCTTTGCGCCCACCATGGAGCGGCGTCTGCATGAAATTTTATTGCCACGCAAGGCTCGTCTCTTTTGCTCTACATGTTCAGTTCCATTGTGTATAATAACTGACATGCATAGGAATAAAACATAGTGAGATTATGTAAGGAGTGCATGCACAAATCCAGAGTGATGGTAGCAAACTGTGGATAGACCCAAAACAAATGATAACAGGTAGATAATAGCTTTAGTTAAAAATACATATAATGGTTCCTTTAATGTTTGTTTTCACCCAACATGAAACTCATAGTAGACACCCGAGATTAACCAGATAGTAGACAGATAGTACTGATTGCTGCCCCAATATGTACCCACAACAATTTAAAACTCAAGTTCCAGCATAAGTTTGGACCTGAGTCGGAGTCTAATAGGTGAACACAACGATAAAGTAGCATGTCATCATATTAAGCAATGCATAACGTAAGCAGACACGGAAGAGTGTGACCTCTCTTGCGGACCCATGTAGTCCTCAAGGTCATCTGCTCAGTTGATGATGGTAATGCAGTTATCATGGCTGCCGGCGGCGGGGAAGAAGATTTGAGGTGGAGAAAGATAGTCTGGAGAGTGGATCACAGCACCACAGGAGCAGGACAAACCACACAAGGTTTTCTTTGACACATATCTGTAACAGAAGTAATTGTGTAAGGGCTTGTTTGAATTTGAGGATTCTAACAATGTAGGGATAGGAAATAGACTGGAACGGGATAGGAATGCACGTGAAAAATAGAGAATTTAAAAACACAGGATTTCTGCCAATCTGGGTGTTTGGTTCACAAGAATTGGAAGATCACACGATGCAAAGAAGCATGGTGAGATTAAGTCAAACGACAAGAAGTGTACAACCTCTTTGGCGAAGCCATGTCGATCTCAGTGTGATTGGGTTGGCCGGTGAGGATGCTCCGGCTGACTTGGCTGTCGGAGGAGGGGAAGAAGATCTTAGGCGTCTGGAGATGGATCCCGAAGTACTGTTCCGCTGTGATGGAGGGTTTCGTTGTTGGAGGAGCTCTGGTGAGTTGTACGATGCCGAGGCTTAAGCAGGACAAGAGAGACAACGTTAACCTGAGTGGAATTCTAATAGCATCTCCAATAGATGATGTAAAATACACAACCATAAAGTGCTAGATGTATACATCAGCCGCTCATCTCTGAACTTAACTGTCGAAACTGAATTTAACTGTCGAAACTGAACTTAACTGTCGAAACTGAATTTTGCTGTCGAAACTGAATTTTACTGTCGAAACTGAACGCACTAGAGGTGAGGCTACATGTCAGTCGACTGACTTTTTCATCTCTGGTCAGTCAATTTTGTAGCCGTTGGATACGAAATCAAGGGCCTCCAGTTCATCTTCAACCTCCACCCCCTGAGCCGCCAGCCAGCACCGGCCAAACAGCCGCCCATCGCCGCCCGCGGCCGGCGTTGCGCCGCCCCACCCACCTCGAAAACACTCCCCACCGCCGGTACGCCGCCGCCCCGGCCATCCCTGTAGGCCCGCCCATGCCGAGCATTTTCTCCGGCGATCCCCATGCCACCGCCCCACCACCGCCGGCGACCACCGCGCCCACCCTGAACCCTAAGATAGATAGTGGGGTACCTCTCCGGCGAGCCCCCTCCCCACTGCGGCTGGTTCTTCCTTAACTCCAGCGAGCCCCCCACCCCCTGAAAATACTCTGACCCAAAAGTCGATTCAGTCGACTGAAGTGTAGCTAAATCCGAGCAGCATCACAAGCAAGAGCAAGAGCGAGAGCAGCAGCGCGAGCAAGAGCAGACCGGACAGGGGACCGAGAGCAAGAGCAGAGCAGCAGCGCGAGCGAGAGCTAAAGCGGCAACAACTCCTACTGATGTGGATGTTGCCGCCGAGGGAGCGACACCGTGGAGGAAGTGGCCGGCGACGCCCCCGTGGATGGAGCCGCGCCGTGTCGGCTCGTGACTGAGCGCCGGCAGCACCGTGAGATCGAATCAAGAAGAAACTACGGCGATTAGTGTACAACCTCTTTGGTGGCACCGATTAGGCCACGACTTCATCCGAGGAAACGGTGATGATGATGCTCTTCCAGTGGTGCAGGTGAAGACGACGGTGTGGGAATGGAGGTGGCGCGAAAGACGAGGGGAACATCGAGGCAGCTCCTTGGAGGTGGAGGACGGGGTGGCTGAACCGGCGGGACGACCAGATCGACGACGGATCCTCATCCGGTATGGTTCATGACGGTTGTCGAGGTGTTGCTGTGGATGACGTCGTCGGGGAAGAGGCTCCTGCCCGGTGGCAGACGGAGGAGGGTGTGGGGCTTCGCGGGTTTTGCCGGCCTCGATGTACGAATGGGTGGGCAGATGGGATGGGACTGGGGAACCATGGATTAGGGACACGCTTGTCCGAAATGTGGGGTAAGTTACTAAAGTACCCCCACCGATTTGAGGCGGTTCTTTCGGTTCAGGGGTATCATGGGCATTTCACGTGTCGGGATTTCACAGGAGGTGGAGTTTTCGCGCGCGTTGTAATTTTGGAATAGCAAGGCGCAGGTTGAGATGGAGGGAGTTGTCGGAGCACAACGAGACAAAGATTTATCTTAAATATTTCGGGGTAACAAGGCACGAGTTGAAGAGGCAGGAGTTTCGCAGCACAATAGCCAGAGACGCTAGCTTCAAATTTCGGCATAAGAAGGCGCGGCTTGAAATTTCAGGAGAACAAGCTTAACGTGTACCACTACAAGAAAATTGACATACTGTGACGAAAATCCTTGTGACAGTGGTTGACAATGTTACCCAAGTACCTAATGTGTGACGTCTTGGAGGTCGTGTCATTGATTACCGCGAATCGGTGACGATTAATGTCAATGAATGAATTGGGGCACCGAGCACCACCTGTATGCCAATTTCTATGACGTTTTGCTAATTTCCATGATGAACCTACTAGTGTCACATATTATTACGAATGTGTGATGCTCTTTTTTGTCATATAACGACTACCACTAGGACCCATCATAACCGCTTCACCAGTTGTTGAGTGGTAGGACCCATGCATTAGTGTTTTTTTATGTGACCCATGATGTAGTTATTTTGTTCAACCTAATATTAATAAGTTGTGGCTTATTGAAGGTGTTTGTGAGCTCATGATATTTTTTTTGAACACAGTACATACGCAAGCGCGCATATACATGCGCATACACTCACCCCTATGAACGCACATACGCACCCCCTACCCCTATGAGCACCTCCGAAAGACTGAGTCGGCAGGCACCTCATCGGATATGGTAGAACTAATGCACTACTTGTTTTGTTCTTCTGTCTAAAAGAAGAGAAAAGGAAACTAAGCAATTCGATAAGTTTGAACCCACAAACTCCATGGTCTTTCCTAATTTGCTTCCCACTAGGCTAGGGCTCACGTATTGATACAATTTTGTGCTAACATACTTTTAATGGTTTGACACCTATACGACCTATAGTAGCAAGTTATTAATTTGTTTATTAAGAGGCGTGCATGAGCCAATATGTTCCAGGAGCTATATGGCGATTTGGAAATATTCAAAAACATCAAATTTTTACTAGTAAACCATCTTAAAATAGAAATATATGGATGATGTGTATGCACCATACGATCATATCTAACTCATGTTACTCTTCACTATATGTGAAAAAACTAAACATGAACTAGAATATATTTTAGTGTTCTCCTACCGGTATGCACTATTTTTTATGTAACAATGTAAGCATTTCAAAATAGCCCGACAATCACATTCTCAAATCGCCCGGATGATGTTTTGGAAGCGATTTGTGCACTCAATGCTCATCATGGTTGGTGAGGTGGTCGATTTGCAAGGCCGGCGCCTAACGTCGCCCTAATGTTTTTCTACATATTGTTATTTTTTGATAAATTCCTATTTCTGTCAAAGTTTGCTTATCATAAGAAATTGCATTTATATTTGACTGAAAACATAACCTTCTCTCCACTAAAAATACTTTGACCTCCGTGTTTCTAAAATTTTGCACATTCCCTCAGTGTCAGTCATCCACTCAATTATTTTTCGCGTTTTTTCAGCCGCCCGAAACTACCTCGCCCGATTTCTACCTTATCTCCCGACCCTCTCTCCCCCACAACCATATCCAAAGGCGAGGCGAGGCGAGATTGGAGGATCCCGGCGGCGCACCCTGCCTGTAGCCGCCGCCGCGATCTCGAGTGCCAGCGCCCCGCGCCTTCTCGCACACGGCTGCTCTCCCGCGCTCCCTCAAGCCTGGACTGCCTCGTCCGCTCCCCTCAAGGACCAGTCATCACGTCTGGCCGGCCGACATCAGAGCCGCCAGCCTGTACAGGCGACATTAATATCTCGCCTCATCCTCGTCGGCCATGTTCAGAGGCTCCTGCGTCGACCCTTTCGTAGCGCCGGCACTGCAACAATTTCCTCCATGTCTGGCTCCCACGACCAAGCGAGCTTCTTCTGGTTGCCAATGGCATTGGGAGGCTACGACTGTTGACCCTAATGACGGTGGCGTGGAGTCGTATGCACGCGACTTGTTGTTTCGGCAGGTCGCCGTCGCCATGGAGGTGGAGTGCCAGGCTCTCGCTAAGGACGGTGGTGGTCACAGATTCTTTCCTTTCTGCTCCGTATAACCTTCCCTTTTTTCTACCAAGTATTTTCTGAAAATTCCATCTGTTGTGCCCAAAATTGATTTCTGGGTAGCGTTTTACTCTTCCCATGTTAACAATAGAGTTCCTCTTTCCAGGTTGCGAGGCATATACTCAGATTTAAACTAGAAGATCTAGGTAAGCTAGATCAAAGATGAAGATGTGATTCACTGCGAGTGGGGAAACAAGTTACATTGCCTTTTTTGCCCCTTTTCAATGTATTAGTTGCACAGTTGCGCTAGAGTTTATTTTCAGCTACTTCCTTAGCCCATGCCAGTTATATGTGACTCGACACCCTGTACTAATAAAACTGTAATGAATGTAGATGTTATTCCTTCACTCTTCCAAACATTTAGTAACTGTACTCTACAAAACAGATGGTATTGGTCATGAAGAACTCATGCTAAAGAATTTTTTAGAGACCTTTGCTTTTTTGTTAGTCTCCTGTTATAACCTGAAATTGGATTTTGGCTGACTATTTTTACTACTCAGTATTCACATTATAGACCTATTTCTATTTTGTCAATCTAACATGATCACAATTACCGCATTCAGTTGGACAGATTATGCTAAGCGCATGCTAATGCGCAAGACTATAAGTTATCTATGTGAGATTAAGTGCAGAAGGTCTTTCATAAAAATCAATGTTAGTCTTTGTTTTTTTGTTGATATGTTTTGAGATAGCTTACCGCTCAGGCCGAGCGGTATAGTGAAGGTTAGTCTGAACATTAAAGATTTGTTAGGCATCAAATCAGACAAATTGGTGAACATTTGTGGAGATATAGAGAGTGGCCTTGTTATATAGGTTTCTACAAACTATGCATGGATTTTACCTTTCCTTCCAATGATGTTTACCTCTGACTTGTGAACAAATAAACTCAAAATTGATCCTTTTGTCATCCATATTGTTTGTTATTTATTGAGCCATTATCTATCATTACGGTAAAAATGCCATATAGGTTTCACAGTACCATTCTCCAACAAGAACTCCAAGCAATCACTTCATACAAACTAAAATTCTTATTTCCCGATAAAATATATATTTGAGAGATGAAGAGGAGGTTGCTTTCTCTGTTCGGTACCTTCCTATTTGAACTAGTGCTGACTTCCGTAAGTCAAATGTTGATTTACTGATTTTTCTCTAACTTGTTTTACCCAGGCACGTAAAGCTTCTACCATGCCAAATACACAAATACTGGAGGTCTAAGAGGTCTGCTTCACGTATTCGGGCTAAAATAAAGAATTGAACAGAAAGGTACAGAGGCAAGAAATGCAAATGGCATGTACTTCTATGTTTTTCTCTTTATGTTCTTGTTGTTTCTTATTTTCTCGTTTTGTGTGCAGAGCGCACTCCTGACAGTAAAATTGAAAACAAAATTGAGTTACTGACTCATTGTCTTATTGATGAAGATTGCCGCTTTTCAAGATTGATAGATGAAATCTTGCTCTTCCTTATGCATGTTCTTTAACCACTATAACTTGATATTGCATTTATTGTTTCATTGGCCCATCTGCATGTTTGTCTATACATTTAATAAGGTACTTCTCATTTTAGTTTCATAATTTAATACTCTTGTACCATGGTATCTTTTCGATTTTCATGTAGTAAGCATGCAACGCTGCTGTGTTTCATCAATTTCATAGGCACCGGGAGGAGTTAGCTGCAAGACTTGAATCACAAGAAAGAGAGGAAGAATCAAGAAAGTTTGAAGTTCTGAAGAAGAGCCGGCAAGACAGGTGTGAAGCCTGGAAAAATAAGCAAAAAGAAATTGAGAACATGGTTACCTTTCTCTCAATCAAGGGATCGAGCAACTTAGTAGTCCTTGTCCAATCCTGATGGTGCATGAAGGCCATCCTTTTGTGATGGAAGATAGTTGTTGAATGATACATAAAAATCATGAGGACAACACTTTCGTGGTCTTTAGTTATCGTTATCTAAATATTAGTTTCCAACTTGTATATTGTCATGATTTGTGGCACTCACTATGGACGAATCTTTCTCGGCAGCGAATCCTCTAACCAAATAATAGTAGCTTAGACTTCAAAAAAATACTAGTAGCATATATTGGCAGTTTCATAGGGGTGTACTCTTTTCTGAAAGAAGCAACAATCTATTTTTGTTTATTTGTACACAATGTCACAACTTTGACCCAAAGGTCCAGAGCTATTTTAGGGTGATTGGCGTAGTACTCGGAGACTGATTGTAAGAATGATTTTTATTAGTTATCATACTGATTATAAGCATGGGCAGTGGAAGATTAGGTTAGTGCGAAGCTTACCTTAAACCCTACCAACGCCATTGAAACATGGTGAGCATCGAGGGAACCGTGGAGAACGACGGGGAAGCGATGTCGCGCCATCCGACCTCCTCTTGCGGTGGGAGAACGAATACTCCTGTGGCTCCGGCTGGCTCCGCACCCTCATGAACGGCACACTGTACTCGATCGATTCGTTATCCTCTAGGTGCTCAACCTTCGACCCGTACGCCCACCACCTCTGCCTGACTTCCGCCTCGGGCGAATCTGTCTGCTCCATCACCCAGAGGAGATACTCGATGAACTCGAAGTACTGCGGCATGACTGCCGCCAAGGAGTACATCGCCGCCCTCATCGCCATTGTCTCGCTCTTTCGCATACATTGCCACATGGCCCTCACCGTCCTCGAAATCTCCCACTCATTGTCAAACCAAGTAAGGATCTCCTTCAACTTGGCTAACTTTTCCTAGTAGCCACTGGCGATCTGCCTGATTCGCTGCTGCATCCCCTCCATAGATGTCCTTCTGAGTGGTCCGGTGCTATCTTTGGAAGATGGGAGGAGAGACGGTGGTCTTGCAATAGAGAAGAGGGAGAGGCGAGACAGTGGTTTTGGGATGGAGATGATGGAGAGGAGAGGGGGTGGTTTTGAAATGGAGAAGAGGGAGAGGCGAGACGGTGGTTTTGGAATGGAGATGATGGAGAGGAGAGGTTCCCCTGCCTTTTGGTTGCTGACAGGTGGTTCTCAGAGAAGAAACTGCAAGTTTCAGTTTCAGATAAAAAACTCCAAGTTCAGTTTCAGATAAGAAACTGCAACTTCCAGAGGCAGAGCATTTATATTAACATGACCTTTTACAACAGTGTTAACATCATGCTGGAAGTTTTATTCATGGTCAAAACTGGAACTACCAGCCAGTTAACATTATGCTGATCAACATTCATGCATAGCACATTGTCAGGACCCCGATTCCAAGTCACATCAATCTAGCCGGTAACACCTCATATCACTTTACGGCCTCACGCACGGTATTCCCACGGGTGTCGCCTTACCATGGCCCGGGACCGTTTGCGCCTTTTGGCTCACGTATATGATAGTGTCGCTAGCATGCATATGACAGAGAACCCGGGCTGACTTGGCTAGTCGTGAACCCAAAGCGGCACCAACCTATGGGGACAGGCATGCATGAATCACATCGAGCATGTCGGTCAGCAGCGTGTGAATCCGGGCTGTAGCACTGCACTAACAGGACTCCGGGAACCCGGGCTGTAGCAGGCTAGGCAGGGCTCCGGATGTCACCGCGTGACATTTCCCCGAAGGGACAGACACAGGAACGAAGTGAAACACATGCCGGCCAGTCAAGTGTCCTGAGCAGTAGTGCTGGGCTAGCAGGACTCCGGTGAACCGGGCCGTAGCGGACTACTATGGCTCATGGAAGCACTAGACTACATTTCCCCATAAGAGAGGCTGCCAAGGATAAACAACTAGATTGTCGGATCCCACACATACCAAGCATTTCAATCATACACACAATATGCTCGATATGTGTAAATACAACATGGCATCACAACATAACTCTACGACTCAAGTATTTATTCTTTAGGCTCCGAGGAGCGAGATATTACAAACATGGGTCTCATGACCCAACAATCATAGCATACAAATCAAAGCACATGCGGAAGCTTAACATGTTTGAGTACAGACATATACAAATGAAAAGGCTGAGAAGCCTGACTATCTACCAGATCCTGCCGAGGGCACAAGATCATAGCTGAGGTAGCAAGCTAAACGTCGAAGCCCACACGGAATTACTAGCGAAACTGACGTCTCTCTGCAAAACATAAATTAAGCAAACGTGAGTACAAATGTACTCAGCAAGACTTACATCAGAACTAACTACATATGCATCGGTATCAACAAGGGGGGGTGGTGGAGTTTAACTGCAGCAAGCCAGCTTTGACTCAGTGGCTAACCTGAACTACGACTGCAAGCAACTCTTTTGAGGTCGCGCACACGAGTGCACATATTCACCATATCAATACACCACTATGGACCCGCTCCCGTCTCCCTACGAGTACGCCATCCATAGCACTCACGCTTATCTTGCGCATTTTAGAGTATCCACTTTCACTTGTCTATGAACTATGCAAGGGGTCCAAGTTTCCATATCCGAGGAATCCGGCTATTCGAATAGATAATGATAACCCTTCAGGGGTGTACTTCTTCACACACGCTCCCACCACTTATCACCATATACACGTCATGTATCTCGGCAACCTTCAAGCGGAAGACTGGCGAGGGTGTCGGCCACGACCTTACTAACCACACAAGTCTCTAGTCCAGGTTTATCACCTATTCGGGTTCCATCCGCGAGGAGATCCGGCCGGAGTTTCGCTCACAGCCCCAAACGATGTGTGCAGGGTTCCCGAGACACCAAACGGGCGCCCGGTACACCGTGCCATGGTGTATCTACCGCATCATAGCCCACTCCTAGGGTCAGTGCTACGCACGGCCGCCAACACATATAAACACCAGAAACTAGTTGCAACTCTTGGACAGAGGACTAGGGCAGTTAATAAGTCAAGAGGGTCAATTAAGGATCCCAATGAGTGGTAGTAGCTATTCATGGATCACAAACACAGAACTCAGTTCCCGAGGACGGTTTCAATGAGACAACCCACCATGTACTCCTACATGGCCTCTTACCGGTACCTTTACCAAATCGTGTTCACACACTTAGCTCACACACAGTAGGACATGTTCATCACCATTCCAATTCATCCCCGATGAATCAGACCTAACTCAACTCTAAGCAGTAGCAGGCATGACAAATAAGCATGAATGAGTAGGCACATCAGGGCTCAAACAACTCCTACTCATGCTAGCGGGTTTCATCTATTTACTGTGGCAATGACAGGTCATGCAGAGGAAAGGGGTTCAACTACCGTAGCATGTAACCGTTGAATCATTGTTGTCCTAATGCAGTAAAAGAGAGCAGGAGCGAGAGAGTGGGATTGTATCGGAATGAACAAGGGGGTTTTGCTTGCCTGGCACTTCTGAAGATAATATAGCTCTTCATCGGTGTCATTGAACTCATCTTCGGAACACATCTATCGAGAGGGGACAACCATCGGCAAACACAGAAAGAACACAATCAATGCAATGCACAATATGATGCATGATCATGACATGTCAATATGTTGTGTTTTCAGCCAATGCAACTAGCAACAGGTTAAATGGAGTTGGTTTGAACCCTAAGTTCAAATTCAAACTCCATATGTGGTTATTTAAATGCCATTCATTGATTTGTCCAATTCAGCAGCTATAAGTTGTTCTAACATGCATGAAAATGCCACGGATGGATAGATTGGATTTTTCTGATCATTTTTCATATATAATTTATTTGATTTGGAGCTACAGTTGAATTACTATAAATTTTTTAAGTTTTGGACATTTTCTAGAATTTTCTAATTATTTTAAATCCAGAAAATGATTTACAGCGCCAGCATGACATAGGTGTGACGTCAGCAGGTCAACTGGGTCGGCCCGGTCAAACTTGACATGTGGGACCCATACGTCAGTGTCTCAGGCTGGTTTGGGTGGATGACAGGTAGGACCGGTCAATGTTGACTTGACCAAAGTCAAAGCTGACACGTGGGGTCCACATGTATTACTACTAATCTTAATAGAAATTTAGACTAACCTAGTTATGCTCAGGGACCCACATGTCATTGACACATGCAAAACTAAACACGATTAGCACCTAAACTAATGGTGCCACGTCAGCCACCGGCATTTAACCGCCGGCAACCTCAGATCGCGGTGGTGTCCACGTCGGGACTGCGCTACAGACCACGGTTTGGGGCGTGGTTGGGTTCTATGGAGAGCTGGAGCTGAGCCGCGTGTGTGGGTGGTGGAGCTGGACCAGATGGTCGCTGGAATCGACACCGGCGACGAGGTTTGCGGCGGCCGTGGTTCGGCCATCGATGGAAACGGGGCTACGGAGCACTAGGGGAGGAGATGGTGAGTGCATCGTGCTCCTATGGGTGCGCTGAGCGCGCTAATGAGCTCGAACGCGGGTGGCAGCAGCTGTGGCCACGGCGGCGCCATGGACGGCGGCAGCGAGCTTCGGTCGAGGTGGAAAACACGACTAGAGGACGAACGCATCAATGGGGAGAGGGGCGAGGGGCGTAGGAGCTCACAGCGGTGCTGAAGAGGGGGTCAGCGAGCTCGGGGAGGTCCTGGCGGTGCCGAATCGACCGGAGACAGGATTGGGTGCCCGAGGTTGAAGACGAAGGCGTTCGGCGGCGTTTCGAGTCGCGTGAGTCAACAGGGGGGCGTAGGCGACGGTGGTGGAGCCCCTGGGCATGTCGGAGACATGAGAGGGAGGCTCAGGGCACGGCAGCAACGAGCGGCGGCGATGGCTGTGCTCAGGTGGGTGCGCGCGAGAGGGACAGGGGAGGGGATGAGCACGGGGGGAGGAGTGAGAGGGCCTGGGGGGTGCGTGGCGTCTCCACGGGGTCGTCGCACAGGCAGGCAGCCTGGAGGTGGCCGGCGTGTGGCCACGCGCGGCGGGCACGCGCCCGCGTCCTTCTGGCGCAAGGAGGACGACGACTGGCAGCTGGGCTCTGGTGGGCTGGCTGCTGCTGGGCCTCTCAGGTAAGGCAGGTGAGTTTGTGCCCCTTCTAATTTTATTTCTGTTTTTCTATTTTTCTCTTTGTTTTCTGGATTTAGTAAAAATACTGAATCAATTAAATAACCCTGGAAATAATTGTGGGCACTTGTGAAATTATTCCCAACAGCCCTCAAGTACTTTCAAGATTATTTGGAGCATTTAAAGTATTAATAGCATTTAAATAGCTCCAATTCAAATATGTTTGAGTTAATTCAAAGCCCAAATATGTCCTGCAAAAATGTAAACCATTTTTGGTAGATGCTTCCACCTCAATCCAGAAATTTTGAACATTTTCAGAGGGCATTTTGAGTTCAATGAAAAAGATTTTATTTTGACCCTAGTTGAATTCATTTGGTGCTAGGGTTTAAGCATCCCCATTTCAAAATTAATATAAATTTAAAGTGATGCATGGATGCAATGCCACTAATTGCAAGAGGATTTGTAGGGCTGCGACAACTCACCGCCACTAACAAGAATCTTGTCGTGGAATTGTCACGGCAGATGTCCTTAGTGTCAGGACTTAGTCGCGAGGCCAACGCATCTATGTGGTAGCTTGAGAGGGGTTGAGCGGGACGAGAGACACGGTGTTTTACCCAGGTTCGGCCCCTCACGGTGGAGGTAAAAGCCTACATCCTGCTTCATTGATATTGATGATGATGATCACGGTTACAAGAGTGCTCTATTTCGAGAGCTATTGTCTAAACCTAACTTGTCCAACTTGTGGAACTTGTGAATCTTGTCCCCCTTTGAGGAGCCCTGCCCCTCCTTATATATGTTGAAGGGGCGGATTACATGTAGAGTCCTATTAGGACTAGGACTAATCTATCTTAATACAAACCGTATACAAGTCCAGGTCTTATCTCCTTGTAAGATAATGTTCCTCATGCCTTTCCTCTTAAACCGGCCCACCATTAACATAAACCGGCATGCTGGGCCTTGGGCCTTGTCATCCGTCCGAAACACGCGTCGGGTCACCAATGAGACTTCAGGCTCGTGAATCGTCACACCAGTGAACCGCCAGACACGTAAACCGCCAGACATGTAAACCGCCAATCACGTAAACCGCTAATCCTCTGGCGGTTTACCAATGAAACGCCTAGTCCGGCCGGGTTATACTTCCGGCCGGTTTACACCGCGGGGTATATCCCCGACATTAGCCCCCAAGTTTAGCTTGGATTTATTCATGGTAAACTTATGCTGCAAAATAAACACAAGAACAAATTTGACAGGTTATGCTCCGGGTTAAGAATTTTTGTAAACCGGTACCTGATCATCCTTAAGTCCTTGTTATTTCCTCCTTCTGGGAAATCCGGGTCAACAGACCAGCTTCATAATCAATTTGCCGTCATTGGTTTGTCACCGAGAAATATTGCGAAGAATAACTCCTTTGACTCAGCTCCCAAAGCGCCGGTTTAAGAAATATGGGTCTGAAAATACTTATCTAATATTCAGCCGGTTTGAAGATGTAAAACTTGTCGGTTTAATATTACCAAAATGGCCGGTTTATAAATATTGATGGCACCGGGTCATAATTGTTGTCAACACCGGGTTATGTAATTGATCTTCCTGATTTGCTCAAAACTGATAAAATGAAGGTATTCCTCCTTTATATGCATAATACCTGTAGCCCCCAAGTCTTAAGAGGAGAACATAGTGATAACTTAAGACTTGCTCCAACAAGTGTTTCAACCTTGAAGAAATCCGGTTTGTTCATCTCAAAACGGAATACTCCATATATGTAGCCCCCAAGTGCCGGGTTGTCATGTTTGCAGCAACCTGGGACTTGTAATTGCTTGATGCTCATAAAATCTTTCAACCAGTGTAGCCCCCAAGGGCCGGGTCATTATGCAATAATGAGCAGGGACTTTGTAAATATAATCTTGTAAACTTTGAACAGCAACGTGTAGCCCCCAAGGGCCGTCTTAGTAAGATAATACTGAACCGGGACTTGATATATATACTTTAATGAAAATAACATATTATAATGTAGCTTCCATCGTAGGGCTTGAACCCACGTCCACAAGGTTAAGAGCTTTGTGCTTTACCAACTGAGCAATGGATTCTTCAATATTATGGACGAAAACTTGTGTACCTTGAATCGTTGACAGGAGGAATTGGTAGCCCCCAAGGGCCGGCTCATTATAATATGATGAACCGGGTCTTCAATAAGACTAGTAAAAATGACTTTGCATTAGTCCCCAAGTGTCATGGTGCATGCTTGCAGTGACATGAGACTTGCATGTAATCTCAATTTGAATAATGTAGCCCCCAAGTGCCGGGTTGTAAGCCTGCAACGACTCGGGACTATTCCTTTCATTGTGGAATAAATCATATCCTTTGATAAAATAATAGCCATTGCGCTAAAGTGACTTTGAAAACTTAATAATACCGGTTATTAATAACCATAAAAATCCAGCCATGTTGGCTATTCAACATAATATAATCCGGTATGAACACCTTATTCATTCAATATCATAATGAAAATTCAGCCAAGTTTGGCTATTTGAATAATATGACCCAATGATTTATAAGCGCATGATTCCAATCGAGCAATCCAAATATATATACTGGCGACTTATAGTCCAAAGCCAGGCCGGTTTAACAAACCTGTTTCTGCATACAACAAGTTTAAATTGTCCTGGCGGTTTACCGCCGGACGGGTCATAATGCCCAACATATAACCCGGGTTTATAACCAAGGCTGCCCTTAAGAATAATCAAATATGAAATAGATCATACTTGTGACATTGAATCACATTGTTGGTTTTACCAACTTTTTGTAGTAAAGGTGATAACCCCAATCTTGAGTACTGATAACTCCTTCCATATTTTGCCGGTTTATGATAAAACCGTGCCGGGCTGTGATAAACACCGGTTTACTCCATAATAGGATGGTAACAGAAAATCAAACCGGGCAGATAGTCTCCGGATTAAGATTTGACCGTGTTCCGTCAATTTGTAATTGACAGTTTGGGCTGGTTTAAAACTTTGTCGGTTTAAAAACGCAACAAAAATAAAAGAAACAGTTATCAAGGAAAATATTGAAGCAAAGGCAATGATAAAACCATTTGCAAAAAGAGGCTTATTTGAGCTGATCAGATGGCGTTACCATGGTCGGACACGACCAAGATCCCGATAGGTGTAGCTATGGTTCATGTCAGCCAGGTCCCCAAATGAAACCGTGGCATTTATGCCAATCAAGTGGCATGGCAATGGTTCGGGTTCGGCCAATCCCCCAAGTGATTCTATGGCCTTAGGCCGATCAACAGGCATGACTGGTTCAGACGTGACCAAGTCCCCAAGTGATCTGGTGGCTCTCGCCTATCAAGAGGTATTGCATTGGTTCGGACACGACCAAGCCCCCAAGTGATGCTTATAAAATTTTCAAGGGGTAAACCGGAGGCCGCTTTAAAATAGAACAACTCCGTGTAAACACGCATGATGTAAAAGAACAGAGACCCCGCTTTATGAAGCAGACGCCCCCATGTGATCAATAATATGTCAGGCCAGTAACGCGGGATACCCATGTTTGAACCGTGCATCATGGCAGTAGGTTCTCTTCGGAAACTTTTAACTTTTTGCAAGAGACAAGTTCTTCTTGAACCGGGATTTTGAACCGGATATTGAGAGCGTCAAAGCTTTCTGGGAGACATCTTTCCCTTGAACCGGATTTTAAACCGAAATCTTCATTTTCAGCCGGAAATTTTCTGACGGCCTTTAAACTCGAACTTGCGAGAAGTTAATTCCTATTTGAACCAGAAATTCTTAAACCAGATTTGAGAGCTTCAGAGCTTTGTCGGAGAACAAATTTCCCTTGTACCAGATTGTAAACCGGAATCCTTTTCTGATGACCCGAAACTTCTTCATTGAGCCAGGATTTTGTAACTGTCATATACTTTCTAATCCGAAAATCTTCTGACAGCACGATGTGAATCCGGGACCGGGTTATCTTTCCCTCCAACGTATTGGGGTTCTTGACTTCACTGAAAACCGGCAACGTCTGCTAAGTCATATCATTGTAGCCCCCAAGTCTCAAGGTGACTCGAGGAGTTGGCTTGAGATTCTCCATATTTGACCGTGATATAAACCGGCATAACTTGTATATCATTGGCGTTGATAGCACGATGTGAATCCATAGAAGGTTGAGGTGACTGCAGCGGGTTGTAAATGATCCCATATGAGCCGTATCAGCAACTCGACCAATGGTTCCTTCCAACTGGTGATTTGAAGTTAACCAAACTGTAGTGGCGGCGATTTGTGCGCCTACCCATTGAACCACCTAGTGCAGACGGCGGTTGATAGTATATGATGATTTGCCTCCATTTTGTTGAAAGAAAAACTGGGCTACCCAAGCTGTGACTTGCTCATACTCAATAAACAGCTCATGCAGACAGGTGCGGCCCGGTATGTTGATGTAGACCAGGCCGCGAGAGATGGACGACAAGGACGACCGCAACATCAGAGGCAGCTCGGACAAATGAGTCAGCCGCGACATTGTAAGCTGGTGCAGACGGGGAAGATCGGCACCGGTCTCGTAAACCAGCTCGGACGGGTGAGTTAATCACGGGCGCGGTTCCGGCAAGCTGATGTAAACCGGGCGAACAGGGACGACGACCTTCTCACGTTCATTCACCGGGTGGTATGACACGAACGAAATGCCGGTGCAGAATGTTGCTAGCGCGTGCTCCGTGCCCGTAATATAACGCCTCATTTGTAATGAACAATTGTCCTGCGTTTAAAAAATATCACATGCCAAAGTAATTGTTCACACAAAAATTAATATGTGCTATGAAAACAAACCAGACGGATATCACCTGATGTTTTTTTGTTCGGACAACAGATGATCCGTTCATCGCGACAAAGGCGGTTTAGGCTGGTCGGCGACTCAATATGATCCCGACGGTTCAAGCAAAAACCCTCCAGTTTATTCTCCACGTCTTTAAGCACCCGGTACGGGCAGTGCAGATGTATACGTCGCCTCCGACGCCGGCGCACGAGGACCGGATCATACCTTGGTCATGAGTCAATTGACCTGTGTACAGCATAACATACCATGAAAAAAGCTTTGGATGATACTTAATTATATCAGTAAAGGTTTAGAAAAATAGCACCTGATTTGTTCGGATGACAAATGATCCGTTCAAAACAACAGAAATGTCTCAGGCAGACCGGTGACTCAATATAGCCCCGACGTTCCAACACGGCAGAGGCGGTTCAATGCGGCCTCGGCGGCTCATCGCGCGGCAGGAGCAACCCAAGCAAGGCAACGGCAAATCATGGCGGGTCAACGGTGTAGGGGCGGCTTGTGGAGGCGTATTGCAGTGGAATCTTTCTGGCAGAGCAAGTACGGCCGGCGTGAAGCGGAGGCGGAGCGGAGCATGTACGGCCAGAGCGAGGTTTGGAAACGACTCGGAGTCGATATGCACCCATGACCAAATCCTCCTCCGATTTGTAGTTGATTTGATTTTCTCTCTCGTGCTGACGGATCATTGTTTTTAGCACTATCTCCTCGTGCTGATGGATCAATGGATGTACCACTTTTTGCCTTTGCATATTGACCGCTTGATGGCTTGTCCTTTATGACCATGTGAGAGCTTTCTTGAAAGTCTCGTTGGCAGCATACTCTCAACCGGGATTGCCTTCATCTGTACTACTGTGTGTAGCACTTTGTTTCTTGGATTTAGCTGATCTCCACATCAGGAAAAAGTAGTAGCAGCAGTAGCTTGTTGCCTCGGGACACTGGGAACAACAGCTACAATCTCATAGTATATCTGTAGCTCGGCGAGTTATGATCTGATGGTCTGCGAGGCACCCAGCCCGCCGTACTCCTGTCGGTCTCCGTGATTTGATCGATCTGTCTTTAGATCGCCCGATGGGAGCGGTGGTTGGACTTTTCGTTGACTGCCTTCACGTATGGAAGCAATTGCCATCGCCATCGTCGAGATTTCTTTTTCCATCAACTTACAACTTGACGGATCGCCAAAAGCTGCCACAACCAGAAATTTTGTCTCGGACTCAGTGGATCTCCATGGCGCTCGTAGCGGCTGCTTAGCCCGCAACCCTAAAATCTTTCGAATTTTAATTTCGTATGTGCTGTTCCGACTACTGGTCGACAACGTATATCCTTCTGAAACTGACTTTCTTCATCCGGAAAATCATGAACTTCTCAATCCTTGAGAAAAGATCCCTTCAAGACGTCATCACCACCGTGCGCGAGCCCCACGGTGGGCGCCAACTGTCATGGAATTGTCACGGAAGATGTCCTTAGTGTCAGGACTTAGTCGCGAGGCCAACGCATCTATGTGGTAGCTTGAGAGGGGTTGAGCGGGACGAGAGACACGGTGTTTTACCCATGTTCGGCCCCTCACGGTGGAGGTAAAAGCCTACATCCTGCTTCATTGATATTGATGATGATGATCACGGTTACAAGAGTGCTCTATTTCGAGAGCTATTGTCTAAACCTAACTTGTCCAACTTGTGGAACTTGTGAACCTTGTCCCCCTTTGAGGAGCCCTGCCCCTCCTTATATATGTTGAAGGGGCGGATTACATGTAGAATCCTATTAGGATTAGGACTAATCTATCTTAATACAAACCGGATACAAGTCCAGGTCTTAGCTCCTTGTAAGATAATGTTCCTCATGGCTTTCCTCCTAAACCGGCCCACCATTAACATAAGCCGGCATGCTGGGCCTTGGGCCTTGTCATCTGTCCGGAACACGGCCCGGGTCACCAATGAGTCTTCAGGCTCGTGAATCGTCATACCAGTGAACCGCCAGACACGTAAACCGCGAGACATGTAAACCGCCAATCACATAAACCGCTAATCCTCTGGCGGTTTACCAATGAAACGCCTAGTCCGGCTGGGTTATACTTCCGACAGGTTATACGCCGCGGGGTATATCCCCGACAAATCTCGTCCCGAGATTCAAGACGTTAGATAAGAAGACCGAGGGGGCACAAGACCAACACAATCTTCACGATCCAACTTGTACCTCATAAGGTTGTTGATTCATTGCATACGTTGATCTTGACATCCTCGCTTTTGAGATGTTCATCCATGTGATGATGACAGAAAGAAACTCTACTAGGATTGATCTTCTCAAAGATCGAACTATAGAATCTCAACTCGTGGAATGAGATGTTGAAACATCTCGAGTTGAGACACAAAACACATCCAGAGGGATGAAATAACAAACGATGGGGTTTGATTTGGTGGGAAACAATCCCACGCTTAGAGAGATCGTGGATGGTGTCAAGGTGGCGAGGAAATAATTGCCATGATCCCATAACGGGGCACCTTGGGGGAGGTGACTCGTAGAGTTATTCCCTTAAATGGCAAAAATAATTACTTTTGGTATCTAGATCGTTGAAACTTTTTATAGCAGCCTAAGGCAATCACAATTGATCGTTTGGCAGAGTTCATAGGAATGACATATCCGGATTCGAATGGATGATGTGGACTACCTTGTTGAAGACAACGCAATGAGTGATTTTTGCTTATCACCGGAAATGGATGTGACCCATGGTAAGCCCACTTTGAAGATAATCCTGAGTAGTAATTACCGAGAGGGCAACCCATGGTAGGATTGGCACAAGGGGGTGCAAGCTGGAAACAAAATGCAAATGTCAGGAATGTTTCAACCATCATATCTTCCTGAGATTCAGATCTGGCTAGGAACGAGATATTTCAGACAGCATGTCTGGGAAAGAAAGTTTGCAACACAAACCGACGAGATGACATTTGCGAGATTCTCGGGACATGAACTACGATAGCAAGCTCCAAAACACGAGCCGGTTCTTCTACATACATGTGAACACGCTGTCCCAGACAAGCATGACCACATGGTGTCTTACAATAAAACACTACTGAGTTCTGGTTGGCAACCATCATCGCAGATAATGGAGTCTTGTGCATTACCATGGAT
The DNA here is from genome assembly GCF_003073215.2 of Triticum urartu. NCBI lineage: Eukaryota > Viridiplantae > Streptophyta > Magnoliopsida > Poales > Poaceae > Triticum > Triticum urartu. The sequence goes on along the minus strand of NC_053028.1, from coordinate 591,649,241 downwards.
TAGCACTTAACTCCTTTTCCTAGAACAAATCAGTCAGTGGCTTGGTGTGCTAGGGACACATGTAGAATTAAGGTTGCAGGTCTCCAAACCACAGAATACTTCGCACGTATGCATGACCAATTTGGGATGATTCCAGAGGAAGCAAAACTAACTTTCTCAAATTCACGGCGGGAACTTGCATCGAATGCACATGAATGAGAGGAAGTCACTTCTTTCATCCAAACATATACTTCATGAACGGGGCATGAAGAAAATGCTTACACAAGTTTCCAACGCTAGCTGGATGTTCAACATGGATCATGGGGGAGACAAAATGCTGCTGATGGGCTCAACAGCGACTCATCGGAATTTCCATATCACTGGACTTCCACCATTATGTGAACAATGTGATAGTATTGGTCAGACCAAAGGATGGAATGGTGTATGCTCGAGGAATCAACCACGAGCAAGACAACATTATGAATATCGTTGGTTCTAACTTGATTTGACGATAGCCCACACTCAATCAAGGTTTGGACAAGACATTAGATCCAATCAACTGATCACGAGGACCAATCGATGGAGACATCATCTTTCTTCAACACACACACACACATACAAAAAATTCATTGACAGGAAGTAAGTCAGACAAGCTTTTATCTTCCAACTCTCCAAGTTGTTGTTTATCTTAGCCAACTAGCTCAGGGGTATCCAACATGGATTCTTGGAGAAGGGGTGGTTACAAGATACCAACTTGATCACGAACTCAACATAGCAGTCAGGTGACAACCTAGTAACACTTCCGAGAAGACATTCAGAACATCACGAACCACCGAAATGTTATTAAGCTTGGGAGCAATCTTGCTTTCGAGGCAAGATGATATGATCAAATAAGCAAGGGATTGACACAATCCTAACTCATTGATCGAAGAGTGCACCAGGAAATATGGACTAGGTAGCAAGATCAATCTTAGAATGGTAGTTCAATAACCAACACGCTAAGAATGAGAATATTGTCCATTTACTACCAAGCACCATGTTGCTCGGAGTATGATTTCACACATCACGGTTCACTTGTCGGTATTCCGGTTACAATAACACGGGGACCGAGGAATGAACGATGATGCCGAGAAGTATCACTGTATCAAGAGTTCATAGGAGGTTGTGCAATTCCTATGATATTCCTGACATAAAGAGGGCAATACTTCAGGGTGGAACAGAATCAAAAGCTGGATTGGCATTTTGATCTACAGAATACAACTGCTTTGACCCATTCCTAGATATGGATGAGGTACTGGAGTTTGTTTCTCCTAGTCATTCTGAACAAGAACGGCTTGACGGACCAGAAGAAAAAAGGCATAGATGAAAACAAATGCACACATACTCTTGGCTATCAACTGATAGAGAATGGTCGGGATACAACTGAAGAGGAACAACTCAAGGAACATATAATTTTCTGAGTTGTGGATGCATAGATTAGTATGTCGAGCAAAGCTCAACATTTCTTCCGGACAACCCAAGCAGAAAGGTAGGACTAGTAGAGTCACAATGTAGAACGGAGAACTCATCGAGAGCACTCTTACTGTGATCTTTTGATCCAAGAAACTTCTGCCATAAGTGGTTCATAGTATTTGGAAGAAAGAAATACCACGGACCTCGAGGACTAATGCAAAGGTTACTAATATCCTAAAGGAACTAGCAACACTATCAACATGAGGTAAGTAGGATGAACCTCGGGTTCAAGAACCCAGAAATAGAATACCTACTACTAAATGGCATCACGGGAGGCTTTTGATAGTGGTGGCCAGAATCATCACACTGGGAACACAAACATGGCCATATTACCAGGTGATCCTCTAAGATTCCTAGGGTCATAATACTAGTTACAACATATATGTCAACGCAAAGAGTACCTCAAAAGACGATTAGTGTGCTTATACTGACCAAAAGGCATCAGGAACAGGAAGGAAGAATTTGCAAATGCATCAGATAGTTTAGAAACCTGGGATGACTCGGATAGCATAACTGCTGTAAACGCTCAAAAAGATTTGAGACATCCTGCAAAATGGTGGCATAACCACTCAACATCACAATATCAAGGTTATGAGGCCAGCTATGAACATATGGAAGTAGTAGGAATAGAACTGAGGCTTGAATTTAACAATCCTAGGCAACTACGGTTTTGTAACACGTCATCCTGAGAGATAGAAGAGAAGCCTAGTTCTTAACCCCGTAGAAAAGATAAGATGGCTCAAATCAGAAGGTCATGAGGATAAGGTGTAAAAGAGCCTTATTTTCCCATCCATAATCAATTCCCTTATATAACTAAAGCATTTCTAGACACGACTTCGACCAGCTTGGCTTGCTAATCCTACATGTAGTCAGGCTCTAATACCAAAGCTGTCAGGACCCTGATTCCAAGTCACATCGATCTAGCCGGTAACACCTCATATCACTTTGCGGCCTCACGCACGGTATTCCCACGGGTGTCGCCTTACCATGGCCCGGGACCGTTTGCGCCTTTTGGCTCACATATATGATAGTGTCGCTAGCATCCATATGACAGAGAACCCGGGCCGACATGGCTAGTCGTGAACCCAAAGCGGCACCAACCTATGGGGACAGGCATACATGAATCACATCGAGCATGTCGGTCAGCAGCTTGTGAATCAGGGCTGTAGCACTGGGCTAACAGGACTCGGGGAACCCAGGCTCTAGCAGACTAGGCAGGACTCCGGATGTCACCGCGTGACGACAGACACAGGAACGAAGTGAAACACATGCCGGCCAGTCAAGTGTCCTGAGCAGTAGTGCTAGGCTAGCAGTACTCCGGTGAATCGGGCTGTAGCAGACTATTATGGCTCATGGAAGCACTAGACTACATTTCCCCATAAGAGAGGCTGCCAAGGATAAACAACTAGATTGTCGGATCCCACACATACCAAGAATTTCAATCATACACACAATATGCTTGATATGTGTAAATACAACATGGCATCACAACATAACTCTAAGACTCAAGTATTTATTCATTAGGCTCCGAGGAGCGAGATATTACAAACATGGGTCTCATGACCCAACAATCATAGCATACAAATCAAAGCACATGCGGAAGCTTAACATGTCTGAGTATAGACATCTACAAATGAAAAGGCTGAGAAGCCTGACTATCTACCAGATCCTGCCGAGGGCACAAGATCGTAGCTGAGGTAGCTAGCTAAACGTCGAAGCGCACGCGGAACTACTAGCGAGACTGACGTCTCTCTGCAAAACATAAATTAAGCAAATGTGAGTACAAATGTACTCAGCAAGACTTACATCAGAACTAACTACATATGCATCAATATCAACAAGGGGGGGTGGTTGTTGGGGATATTACTACTAGGCGTAAACCGGCCTATCTGGGCCGGGTTAACTTCGTCAGTAGTTAAGTATGTTAAAGCCCGAGAAGGTAGATGAGGGCTCAAGGCCCGTGGTCGGTTCAAGGCCTGTAGCCGTAAACCGGCGTTGGTAGTTAACTTGTATTGTAAGTTAGGAATAAGTAGAGACCAAACCGGACACATCTATGAGCCGGTATTGGGATTCTGTGAACCAACGGGCATCACCTGTGTATATAAGGGGATGACCCGGCGGCAGTTCAAGGACAACAGACAACAACTCAAGACATAGGCGAAGCTTGTTTTCTCCCTAGTCATCAAAACCCCATCAATTCCATCACAACTAGACGTAGGCTTTTACCTTCATCGAAGGGGCCAAACTAGTATAAACTCTCTTGCGTCCCTGTGTCCGCTTTAACCCCTTCAAGCTAACCCGTCGCGATGGCTCCACGACTAAGTCCTTTCTCTAGGACATCTGCCGTAACAAAAGCACGACAGTTGGCGCCCACCGTGGGGCTATCGCACGATGGTTTCAGGTTCTTGGAGGGCCGCTTTGAAGGACTCGAGGGCTACGCTGTAGGCCAGATGACTAAGACTCATCGCAGCAAGCTCTACATCGACGACGCAGGCTGGGGCCCCGAGGCCGGCTCAGTTGAGTACGGGTACCGGGTCCCCTTTGGTGGCATTCACGTTTTCATTGGCAAGATCGGTGAACCGGGCCCTGAGCCGGACATCAGCACCGACCTCGTCGAGACGGCTCAGCGTGCACGATCCGCCAGGGTTAAACCGGCCATGAAGCGTGCCTTCGTGGGAGTCATTCATGGAGAAAGTTGTGAGGATGGATCGGAATCTCGCGGCAAGACCGTCGTTTGTTCCGATGACGAGTGATCGACCATAGAAACCGAATCTCTTTATCAGCTACAAGATGGCCGGATTGGGGGCTGTTCCGATGGCGACAGTATTCCGGACCCCTCAGATCTGCCCAACCGAGTTGGAATATTCATGGTCGGCACACAAGCAGCACTTCATTCTTCGACCGCTGCGGCAACAACCTCTGGTTCAGTAGCGGCGACGGCTGCCGGGGCAGGAGGCCCTGTGCGCCCGCCGGCTCAAGTTCTATCAGAGCTATTTGATGCATTGGCTGGGCTTATGGCGGAAGCTAATCCGGCGGATCAGGACGTCCACAACACGGAGATTGCAAAAGTAAAGGAACAGATCACCCAGGCCAAGGTGGATCTGGCAGCTGAGGACACCAGGATGGCCACAGAGTGGGCCGCTCTAGACGCACAAGCCTACAGGCTCATGTTGGACCAGAGCGCGTCGCATGAAGTCATGAGGAGGAAGTACCAATCCCGTTTACCTCTGGTTTTCGAGGCTAGAGACCTTTTCAACACCCCGGGAGCAGGAACCGGTAATCCTCTAGAGGGAAACCGGGCGGAAGCTCCTGGGACTGGTGAGCCGGTTCAGCCTCGTCGGATGGACCCGCCTCGTCAAAACACCATTATACCTCAGGCTGTTTTAACACCTCCGGCTCACTACTCCAACCCAATGGACAATCTCGTCACCACTGCTGCACGGCTGGAGGCTAATCCAATTGAAGGTGACTCACCGCAGGCAGTAGAGACGCGACGGGTCAAGGAGCTTCTGAGGACAGCTTTGGTCCAACAGGAAGCATACTCATACAGCCGCGACCGGATCCACTCGACTCCCCGTCCAAGCCGGAGCTATAGCAGACATATGGATGAACCGGCAGTGTCGAGTAATGAACGACATGGAGCTCCCCGTGGCAACAACCCGGCGGGTGGTGCTGATAACGCTCAGGAAGTGGTGGACCGGGCCCGAGCGCCCAGGGAGGCCGAGTTAGCCGCACAGCATCAGGCTCGGCAGCTCACGCCGGTTCGTCCAACTATCTCGATCGAACCTGGTGTTACTTCTAGTTCTTTGGGGGTGCCTTGCCTTGTCCCTGCTTTACGCAATGTGCGCCTGCCCAAGGATTTCAAAGGCCCGCACAAAGTACCAAATTACACGGTGGATCAACCTCCAGAGACATGGGTGGAGAGCTATGAGATGGCCATGGAGATGCTTGATGTGGATGACGCGGCGTGTGCGAAATACTTCACCATGATGCTTGAAGGAATGGCCCGTACTTGGTTAAAAAGCTTGCCGGCTAATTCTATCAGTTCATGGGCCCAATTACGAGCCCGGTTTATCAGCAATTTCAAGGATACATGTAAACAGCCTATGTCAATAGTGGACTTAGCTGCTTGCGTCCAGGAGGAAGGAGAATCGACGACTCATTGGGTGCGCCGGGTTTCACAAGTGTTGCATTCATCTGACCGCATCAACGCTGACACCGCTGTATTAACCCTAGAAGGCAACTGCCGGTTTGGGCCCCTAAAGCTGAAGTTGGGACGGATGAAGCGTCATTGCACTGACATGGGGACCCTCATGGCTGCTTTGGTAAAGTATGCTGATTCTGATAGTACCAAGGATCCAGAATCTGATGATGACAAGGCAGGGAAGGGAAAGAGGAACAGCTACTCCAAAGGTCAGCAGCATCACTTGGCATGCAATGGTGGTGGAGGCAAGCGTAAAGCGGATGGTAATATGGACTTTGTGGATAATACCAACACGCAGGACAATGGCCAGCGACGCAAGGGTAAACCGAAAAATCGCAATGGGGCACCCAACCCTAACCCGGACCGCCTGAACTATCTACTGAGCCAGCCATGGCCAAGACATGGGACGAAGGAGGCGCCAGCAAACCATCTTTGGAAGGATTGCTTCATTATGTAGGAGTTCAAGAATTCTAATGCTTGCCGATATGATCATGGCTCCGGCGGTGGCTCAGGGTCCGGGCCGGGTTATGGTGGAGGAAATTCCGGTTCAGGGTTAAATGGTAATCCGGGCGGACATAATAATCAAAATAGTCAGAACAACCAGGGTGGTTACAACCAACAGCAGCAACAGTTAGGTTATCAGAGCAACCCAAAGCAGTTGAATAGTGGGCAGTACCATGTTTTCACCACTAGCTTGGACAAGTGAGACCGGAAGGTTCAGAGGCGGGCAGTCAACTCTATTGAACCGGCCGTGCCCTGTTATCTACGCTGGTCTGAGCAGCCGATCATATGGAGCAGAGAGGATCACCCTCCCCAGGTTGATAATCCGGGTCAGTTGGCTCTGGTGGTGGCATCTCAGGTGGGAGGTTACAAGTTCACCAAAGTACTCATGGATGGAGGGAGCAGCATTAATATCTTATACTATGAGACCTTCCACCGTATGGGACTAACAAATAAAAATCTCAAACCGTCTAATACGGTGTTCCACGGTGTAGTACCTGGCAAGTCAGCATATCCTGTTGGTAAGATAGCTCTGGAAGTGGCCTTTGGAGATGATCATGATTCCAGGTCAGAAACATTGACATTTGAAGTGGTGAAAATCCAAAGTCCATATCATGCCCTGTTTGGGCGACCGGCCTACGCCAAGTTTATGGCACGACCCTTTTATGTGTATTTGCAGCTCAAGATGCTGGGTCACAAGGGGACAATAACAATTCTCGGAAGCCGCAAAACCGCTTTGGAGTGCGAGGAAGGAGATGCGGCCTATGCAGAGTCGGTTTGTGCCAGCGAGGAGCTGAAGTATTATAAGGATAATGTTGATCCGGCGGACATGACTCCATTAAAGAAGCCAACTACGGAGCATGATCCAGCCCTGAAGTTCAAATCGGCAGCAAAAACTAAGCTTGTTGACTTCGTACCTGGCGATTCGTCCAAGCAGTTCAGCATCAGTGCCAACTTGGATCCGAAATAGGAAAGTGCGGTCATCAAGTTCATCCGTGAGAATCGGGACATTTTTGCATGGAAGCCCTCTGACATGCCAGGTGTACCAAGGCAACTCGCTGAGCACACCCTTAATGTGGATCCTAAATACAAACCGGTGAAACAGTTCCTCCGCCGGTTTAACGAAGAAAGACGCAAGGCAATTGGAGAAGAGGTAGCCAGGCTCTTAGCAGCTGGCTTTATTGTTGAAGTTTTTCACCCTGAGTGGCTTGCCAATCCGGTGCTGGTCCTTAAGAAAAACGGCACCTGGCGCATGTGTGTGGATTACACAAATCTTAATAAGGCTTGTCCAGCAGATCATTTTGCCCTCCCCCGTATTGATCAAATTATTGATGCTATGGCGGGTTGTGAGCGTTTAAGTTTTTTGGATGCATATTATGGCTATCATCAGATCAAAATGGCAGTTAAGGACCAGGAGAAGATGACGTTCATAACTCCCTTTGGAGCCTTCTGCTATGTGTCTATGCCCTTTGGGCTCAAGAGTGCCCAGGCAACTTATCAATGGTGTGTGCAAAATTGTCTTCAGAAACAGATTGGCTGTAATGTACATGCTTACGTGGATGATATCGTGGTTAAATCCAGGGAGAAGGAGACTCTGATTGATGATTTGAAGGAAACCTTTGATAACCTGAGGACATACAAGATGATGCTTAATCCGGACAAGTGTGTCTTTGGTGTACCGGCGGGCAAGTTATTGGGTTTTCTGGTGTCCAATAGGGGAATTGAGGCTAATCCGGAGAAGATCACAGCCATCACCTCCCTGGCTAAACCGAAGTGTATCAATGATGTTCAACGCCTGGCAGGCCGGATTGCCGCGTTAAGCCGGTTTATCAGTCATCTTGGTGAGAAGGCAATCCCTTTGTATCAGATGTTGAAAAAGACGGATCAGTTTCTCTGGAGTTCTGCTGCTGATGAAGCATTTGAGGACTTAAAGCGGCAATTGGCCAATCCGCCTGTGCTCGCCGCTCCCATTGACAAGGAGCCGTTACTGCTATATGTTGCTGCTAATGCTCGGGCGGTCAGCGTGGCTATTGTGGTGGAGCGAAAGGAGGCAGGTAAGGAGCATCCGGTTCAACGTCCAGTCTATTATATCAGCGAGGTACTCATTGAGTCCAAGCAAAGGTATCCGCATTGGCAGAAGCTGGTGTATGGAGTTTTTATGGCAAGCCGGAAGCTTAAACAATACTTCCAAGGGCATCCAATTACGGTGGTCAGTTCTGCTCCTTTGGGGGATATCATCCAGAACCAGGAAGCAACTGGCCGGATTGCCAAGTGGGCTATAGAGCTTGGGCCGCACGGTTTGAAGTATGTGCCTCGGATGGCGGTTAAGTCTCAAGCACTTGTTGATTTTATCAATGATTGGACAGAAATGCAAGCACCTGAAGAAAAGCCGGATCACACATATTGGACCATCCATTTTGACGGAGCAATTGGAAGGCTCGGGGCTGGAGTCGTATTAACTTCCCCACGAGGTGATAAGTTTTGTTATGTTCTCCGCTTAATGTTCCCTTGTACTAACAATGCAGCTGAGTATGAAGCCTTGCTCCATGGTCTTCGGATGGCTAAGGAGATGAATCTAAGTCGAGTTAAGTGCTTCGGTGACTCGGACCTCGTGGCTCAGCAAGTGTCTGGCACTTGGGACTCCAAGGATCCACTCATGGCAGCATATCGGTGAGGTGGATATTGTTGCAGGTCATTTAAGGCTATCAGGTGGACCACGTGGACCGGCGGAAAAATGAAGCGGCGGACGCTTTAAGCCGGCTGGGCTCTCAGCGCAAACCGGTCCCGCCCAATGTTTTTCTGGATGTGCTGCACAACCCGTCGGTCAAGATCCCTGGTGAAGCGGATTTGGCTATTCCTGATCCGGAGGCTCAATTGGTGGCAGCTCTTCATGTTATTCCGGATTGGACGCTTCCTTACCTGGCGTACAAGAACCGGGGCGAGTTACCAGAGGATGAGACTCTGGCCCGACAGATAATCCGGCGATCCAAGTCCATGACTATTATCAACGGCGAGTTGCATCATTGCAGTGTGTCAGGGGCGTTTCAACGCTGTGTGTCTCCTGAAGAAGGCCGTGAAATTTTGCGTGAGATCCACGAAGGAGATTGTGGTCACCACGCCGGTTCAAAATCTCTGGTGGCTAAAGCGTTTCGCCATGGCTTCTATTGGTTAACTGCTCATGCTGATGCGGAGGATCTGGTCAGACGATGTGATGGTTGCCAAAGGTTTTCAAGACGTGCTCATGTACCGGCTCAAGAATTGAGAATGATTCCAATTACTTGGCCGTTTGCGACTTGGGGGCTGGATATGGTTGGGCCTTTCAAAAGGTCCAAAGATAAGAAGACCCACCTCCTGGTGGCGGTTGACAAGTTTACAAAGTGGGTGGAGGCAGAACCTGTTAGCAAGTGTGATGCGGCCACGGCGGTTCAGTTCATCAAAAAAGTGATTTCGGTTTGGCTTTCCACACAGTATCATCACAGATAATGGTACCAATTTGTCAAGGTGCCATGAAGGAGTTCTGCGAACGGGAGCACATCCGGCTCGACGTTTCATCGGTGGCACACATCCACAGTCCAATGGTCAAGCAGAAAGGGCTAATCAAGAGATCTTGAGAGGCATCAAGCCCCGGCTTATGGTTCCTTTGCAGAGAACACCGGGTTGTTGGGTAGAAGAGTTACCATCTGTGTTATGGAGCATCAATACTACACCCAACAGATCAACAGGATACACACCGTTCTTCATGGTTTACGGAGCGGAGGCGGTTCTCCCCAGTGATATCCGTCATGATTCACCCCGTGTGGCGGCTTATGTTGAAGCGGACAATGAGACAGCACGGCAAGACGCTTTGGACCTGTTGGATGAAGAACGTGACATAGCAGCTGCCCGCTCGGCGATTTACCAACAGGATCTTCGTCGTTATCACAGTCGCCGAGTCAGAACCAGAACCTTTCAGGAAGGAGATTTGGTGCTTCGGCTCATCCAAGATCAGACTGATATGCATAAGCTATCCCCACCTTGGGAGGGGCCTTTCGTGGTCAGCAAGAATCTGCACAACGGGTCATACTATCTGATCGATATTCGAGAGTAAAGACTCACGTACATCAGAGGAGGAGACCAACAGGCCGTGGAACATAGCTCATCTTCGGCCTTACTATACCTGAGCCATTGGCTCTACTTATGTACATATTACGACGATGTATATATTATGATTAAATATAATAAACCGGAACCTCAGCTAAAGCGGGGTATCTGTTCTTTTACATCATGTGTGGTTACACGGAGTTGTTCTAAAGCGGCCTCCGGTTTACCCCTTGAGTTAGCTTTTTAAAAGCATCATGTTATATCACTTGGGGGTTTGGTCGTGTCCGAACCAATACAATACCTCTTGATAGGCGAGAGCCACCAGATCACTTGGGGACTTGGTCACGTCTGAACCAGTCATGCCTCTTGATCGGCCTAAGGCCACAGAATCACTTGGGGGCTTGGTCGAACCCGAACCATTGCCATGCCACTTGATCGGCATAAATGCCACGGTTTCATTTGGGGACCTGGCTGACTAGAACCATAGTTACACCTATCGGGAGCTTGGTCGTGTTCGGCCATGGTAACGCCATCTGATCAGCTCAAATAAGCCTTTTTTGCAAACGGTTTTGTCATTGCCTTTGCTTCACACTTTTCTTTGAAAGATATTTCTTTCTTTTTATTGCGTTTTTTAAACCGACAAAGTTTTCAACCGGTTCACACTGTCAATTGACGGAACACGGTCCATTTTTAATCCGGAGACTATTTGCTCGGTTTGATTTTTTGTTAACATCCTATTACGGAGTAACACGGTGTTTTATAACCCACGGTTTACATGGTAAACCGGCATTATATATATACAGGAGCTGCTATCTCCTCCAACAGTGTGGGTTTATAAACCTCCGCTTCAAGATTGGCTAAGCCAACTTCATGCCCAACGATGGCAGGTATTATGTATCTCAAAGATTTGATCATATGCTTAAATTTCAGATATTTTGATTTTACATATGCAGACATCATACTCCGCCTGACGGTACAACCGCGGTGGCACTTTAAGATTTTTTGTTGCAGAAAATACTTTGGAAAGTTCATCACCCAAAGGAAGAGCAAGTTGCAGTAATTATGCACGAAGGCATATCAACATCAAAAGTATCAGCTAGCCTATTACAAGGCAACACGGTGCCCACAATAAGATCATTGTTTTTTCGCAAAGGAGAAGCAGTTTTAAACCGGCTTCCGGTTCAAGCTTGGTCACCAGCCTGGCCTGATGGTTGTGGGTCATCCCGTGCCGCTTCAGCTTCAGTTTCTCTACCCAGCGGCTGGAAATCAACAGTTGTCCAGTCGATTCCCATTAATGCTTGAAAGACAGCTTCATCATGGATCAGCAACGACGGGTCAATATCGGGAGCGTAAGTATGCTTACGGATTGGAGGGATAAGATTTTCCGCTTCATGAATTGGTGCAGCTACTTCGCTTGTTTTGATTGTCATATTGGGCTTGATAATGAGACAAGTCTGCTTCTTCAGCCAATTGACAAGCTAGCGGACGCACCTCCCGGTTTATTGCTCGCAGATCCGCTTCACTAAACTCTGACCCGTCTTCCTTCAAGCTGGGATAGCCCTGAGCCGCTTCAATAGGATCAAAATCCGGCACCCAAGCTTTTGCCCGGATTAAGGCATTGATCGCACCGGTTCGAGCAGCAGATTTCTTCAGCTCTTCAACCCGGGCAGGAAGCACCGACAGTTTCATCAGAGTGTCTGAATCAAAGTGGGCGCCTTGTTGTGGGATGCAGTACAGATGATCCGCTGTGCACCAGTGTACAGTTGTTCGATCAACGTGTAGGCGGCTTTCAATTTCTTCCGCACATCTGACCCCAAGTGACCAATGCGTGTCCCTGAAATATCATAAAGGGTTAACAAACCGGCAGCTCTGTAAGACGGCAGAATCAATTCAGAAGTCAAACTGGCTTACCAAAGATAGCAGTGGTCATGGCATGCACGTGCCGCTTTATGCTGGTCAGTTCATCCGCCACCGGTTTTAGTGCAGCCTCGGCATCTTCTGCTCGTTTGATTAAAGCGGATTTTTCAGTGGCCCAATCCGCCCGCTTTCTTCTTGAAGCTCTCCTTAAGCTGTTCCATGGCGCTTAAAGCGCTGGTTAATTCCTCTTTTGCTTTGGAGGTTTCAGCTTGTTGGGATTTCAGATTATCTTGGAGATCGGCGACTTGGCTTTCTTTCGTCTTCAGCTCAGCCTGCATGCAGACAGTTATATGATTCAGCAAAACGGTACAAGGATTGAAGTACCAACCACATAACAAGTTATGCACTTGGCACTTGGGGGCTAATGCATATTCGATCTTCATCTTTCAATTGCTTACAAAGTCCCAAGATCAATACAAGTATTCAACTTGGCACTTGGGGGCTAATGGCTATTTGCTCGTATATATTCTGATGCGGCAATCTCAATTACTTAAAGTCCCGGTTTAACTACGCTAAGTTGAACCGGCCCTTGGGGACTACATCAGCGAATTTCAAAGCATTAAGATTTATATTAGTAAGTCCCGGTTTGAAAGAAGATTACAAACCGGCCCTCGGGGGCTAGGAGCGTCAACAAGAATTGAAATATACAAGCAGGAAAGAGCATATGGAAGTTACCTCATATTTATCTTTCATCATATTAACCAGACCGGCTTCATAGTCACGACTGGTATACAGCCGGTTCAGGTAGCCGGAATGGATATCTTGGGCGTTCAGAGCAGCGTAAGTCGCCAGATCAGCATTCCACTTGCCTTTGCCAAAGGCAGCAAATTCTTCCTTGGCAGAATGTTTGGACAAAGCGACAGGATTGCTTGGCTCTGTATGGCCAATGCCAGTAATGACAACCTCATCATCCTTGGTATCGCCGGTTTGCACTGGGGCTGTTGGCTTGTCAGTAGGCTTTGTTGGACCGGTGGATTTCTCAATCCGGATGGAGCTTGTGGGCTGATTGACAGGACTTGAGGTATCAATAGGTCTCTCTTCAGCAATAAGATCGTCGTCTTGCTGCGGTGGATCATTGGGTATATCCTCAGGAATAGCCGCTTCAAGATCTGGTGTTTTGCCCGGTTCAAGGACGGCATCCTCTTCGGCCGCTTTGTCCAGGCGAGCCTTCTTGCTTGGCCTAGGCTTGGCCCTGAAAGGAATAACAAAATCAAATACAGCATATGTTCCAAGGATGTACTGCAAATATTATGATAAGTATAGCTTACCCAAGCACCGTTTTGAGCGGTGGCAGCTGAGTAGCCGATGACTCGCCAGAGGATGAGTGGGAAGTAACCTGGTAATCGGAGTCAGATGGATTAAGAGGTTGACGAAAGCAGCCCGCTTTAGGACAAGCACTGACAAGCAAATTAGAGACCTCTGAACGGCGTTTCCGAACCGGACTGTTCGGTAAACCGGCGGAGGTAACTACCTGGCCACTGTGCCGGGTTGTGCGACGAGCTTCGTGCTGTTGGGTCTTCATAAGAAATTTGGGATCCAAATAAGCAAGAGGATGAGAAAATTTAACTTTCCGGTTTGCCTGACGGATTTTTAGTGAAGGCAAAGGTTCTGAATCAAAGAGAGAATAATTACCTCTGCAGCATCAGCATGGCTGGCTTCGGCATCATCCTGACAAATATCATCATCAATAAGACGCATGAAGAATAAGCCAAGTGAGTCAAGCCCTACCTCAAGGTCCGGATTATCCACATCATCATCAGGGGCCGGTTAGAGGATGCAGTGGTTCTTTTCCTGTGGGCAAGTGGTTCTTTTCCTGTGGGCAGTCTTCTTCACAGCTTTAGTCTTTTGCCGGGTTGCTCTTTCCGGTTTGTCTGGTTTTTCTGGTTTCTCCTGCGGCAGTTTCTTGCTCCAAAATGGATCATTGCCCTGGTTACACAGACACTGATATTAAACAATGACCAGATATATCAATAGCAGATTTAGCAAAAAGAAAAATCAAACTCTTACAACTGGCGGTTTGTTGGTGGCACAGAAGGGAAGCAGGCCGGTTTTAGCACAGATGTGTTCCGGTTCATTCAGCATCTTATTCACAGCCTGTGTGATTTCTTCATCGGTGAGCTGGATGTTGGAATGTCGTAGTGGGTCATCAGCACTGCCCGTATACTCACACATCAAACCGGAGTGCTGACTAAGGGGCAGTATGCTCCATGATATCCAACAACGGGCGAGATCAACCCCTGTTAAACCATTGGCCATAAAGGCTCTGAGCTTCGACGGTTGAGGAGCATATTTGCTTCTCTCCTAGGCAGTCAACCTTTGCGGAAAGGGGTGTGTATTGCTGAGCCACTCCGGACGAATGCCAGGCAAGGGATTTTCACCAGCAGGGGAGGTGTCTTTGCAATAGAACCATGTTTGATTCCACTCTTTGGGGTGGCTGTGCAGTTTGGCGTGAGGGTATGTGACCTCTTTCCTTTTCTGAATCGCCACGCCACCCAACTCCGTATTGGAGCCTTCAGTAAACTCAGTACGGCGGTTTAGATGGAAACAGTCTCTGAACAATTCCACTGTGGGCTCCTCTTGAAAGAATGCCTCACAGAGCACTTGGAAGTGACACATGTTTGTAACAGAGTTGGGGCCAGTATCTTGTGGATGGAGTTGAAAATCGGCTAACACGTCCCGGTAAAATTTAGAACCGGGCGGCTTAAAACCCCGGGCTAAGTGATCTACGAAAACGACGACCTCTCCTTCTTGAGGTGTGGGAGGGCATTCTTTGCCAGGAGCCCTCCAATGGATGGTATCTTTGCTGCCTAAGGCGCCGATCAGGACTAAATCGTCCAGTTGAGCCTCTGTGACGCGAGAAGGAACCCAATTGCACTCATATACTTGCTTGGCCATGATGAAATCTACAAGGTAGATGATCCCAGTTCAAAAATGCATTGATTAAGGTACATTGGTATGTGCAATGTTAAACCGGAGACAGATCTATCTAAACCAGAGTTTTATGAAGCAACAACAACTGGCGGTTCAACAAGGGGACTAATGGTAAATACCGGTTTGGCAATTTTTTCTACAAAGTTAAACCGCCTGGTCTAAACATTGAAGCAGATGAGTAGGTTTACAGAAACAGATTTCACAAGACTTCTCTACAGCAACGGATCTGAAGCAAGTTCAGAAAAGAAGGAAAATATTCAAGGTTCAAAAAAGAACAATACTGAATCAATGGGCAAAGATACATACAGATATATGGTCTTGAGGCATGAAACTGAAGGTGGATGCTAAAACCTACCGCTACACAGAGCAAGGATTCACGGACGCATCTAGGAGCTATCGTATGAACACGGAACAGGCGATGAACACTAGAAGAACATGAAACCCTAGAACAGATCTGTGTTGAAAAGAACGGAAGACTTACTGGAAATGAGAAAGACGCGGAAGGTTGCCGCGGTACTCTGGTGCGCCCAGGTTGATGCAGCGGCCAAGGTTGATGCAGAGGTTGACGCTGGCGGCAGAGCTCCGAAGCTGGGTTACGCGAGGAAGACGAAGCAGAAGGGCACGGAGGGGAAAAATAAATGACCCTTCGGTCCAATTTATAAGGCAAGGGACAGGAGTCAGGCGCGAAAATCAAGGGACCGAGGGTTTGGAAACAAAGATGTCGCCTTAATTGTCGCAGACCTATTAAGGTCCTTTTTAACAGGTGACGTCACGCCGGTTTACAACGACCAGAGAAGATGACATCACGGCGATTCAACAAACTACAAGAAGATATTGAAGATGAAGATTTTTGCTAAAGTATTGACATGAACATGTTCAAATCAATCTGGGGCCTAATGTTGGTGATATTACTACTGGGCGTAAACCGGCCTATCTGGGCCGGGTTAACTTCGTCAGTAGTTAAGTATGTTAAAGCCCGAGAAGGTAGATGAGGGCTCAAGGCCCGTGGTCGGTTCAAGGCCGGTAGCCGTAAACCGGCGTTGGTAGTTAACTTGTATTGTAAGTTAGGAATAAGTAGAGACCAAACCGGACACATCTATGAGCCGGTATTGGGACTCTGTGAACCTACGGGCGTCACCCGTGTATATAAGGGGACGAACCGGCGGCGGTTCAAGGACAACAGACAACAACTCGGGACATAGGCGAAGCTTGTTTTCTCCCTAGTCATCGAAACCCCATCAATTCCATCACAACTAGACGTAGGCTTTTACCTTCATCGAAGGGGCCAAACTAGTATAAACTCTCTTGCATCCCTGTGTCCGCTTTAACCCCTTCAAGCTAACCCGTCGCGATGGCTCCACGACTAAGTCCTTTCTCTAGGACATCTGCCATGAGAAAACCACGACAGTGGTGGTGGAGTTTAACTGCATCAAGCCAGCTTTGACTCAGTGGCTAACCTGAACTACGACTGCAAGCAACTCTTTTGAGGTGGCGCACACGAGTCCACATATTCACCATATGAATACACCACTATGGACCCGCTCCCGTCTCCCTACGAGTACGCCATCCATAGCACTCAAACTTATCTTGCGCATTTTTGAGTATCCACTTTCACTTGTCTATGAACTATGAAAGGGGTCCAAGTTTCCATATCCGAGGAATCCGGCTATTTGAATAGATAATGATAACCCTACAGGGGTGTACTTCTTCACACACGCTCCCACCACTTATCACCATATACACGTCATGTATCTCGGCAACCTTCAAGCGGAAGCCTGGCGAGGGTGTCGGCCACGACCTGACTAACCACACAAGTCTCTAGTCCAGGTTTATCGCCTATTCGGGTTCCATCCGCGAGGAGATCCGGCCGGAGTTTCGCTCACAGCCCCAAACGATGTGTGCAGGGTTCCCAAGACACCAAACGGGCGCCCGGTACACCGTGCCACGGTGTATCTACCGCATCATAGCCCACCCCTTGGGTCAGCGCTACGCACGGCCGCCAACACATATCCTATAAACACTAGAAACTAGTTGCAACTCCTGGACAGAGTACTAGGGAAGTTAATAAGTCGAGAGGGTCAATTAAGGATCCCAATGAGTGGTAATAGCTGTTCATGGATCACAAACACAGAACTCAGTTCCTGAGGACGGTTTCAATGAGACAACCCACCATGTACTCCTACATGGCCTCTCACTGCTACCTTTACCAAATCGTGTTCACACACTTAGCTCACACACAGTAGGACATGTTCATCGCCATTCCAATTCTTCCCCGATGAATCAGACCTGACTCAACTCTAAGCAGTAGCAGACATGACAAACAAGCATGAATGAGTAGGCACATCAGGGCTCAAACAACTCCTACTCATGCTAGTGGGTTTCATCTATTTACTGTGGCAATGACAGGTCATGCAGAGGAAAGGGGTTCAACTACCGTAGCATGTAACAATTGAATCGTTGTTGTCCTAATGCAGTAAAAGAGAGCAGAAGCGAGAGAGTGGGATTGTATCGGAATGAACAAGGGGTTTTTGCTTGCCTGGCACTTCTGAAGATAATATAGCTCTTCATCGGTGTCATCGAACTCATCATCGGAACACGTCTATCGAGAGGGGACAACCACCGGCAAACACAGAAAGAACACAATCAATGCAATGCACAATATGATGCATGATCATGACATGTCAATATGTTGTGTTTTCAGCTAATGCAACTAGCAACAGGTTAAATGGAGTTGGTTTGAACCCTAAGTTCAAATTCAAACTCCATATGTGGTTATTTAAATGCCATTCATTGATTTGTCCAACTCAGCAGCTATAGGTTGTTCTAACATGCATGAAAATGCCACAAATGGATAGATTGGATTTTTCTGATCATTCTTCATATATAATTTATTTGATTTGGAGCTACGGTTCAATTACTATGAATTTTTGAAGTTTTGGACATTTTCTAGAATTTTCTAATTATTTTAAATCTAGAAAATGATTTACTGCGCCAGCATGACATAGGTGTGACGTCAACAGGTCAACTGGGTCGGCCCGGTCAAACCTGACATGTGGGACCCATACGTCAGTGTCTCAAGCTGGTTTGGGTGGATGACAGGTGGGACCGGTCAATGTTGACTTGACCAAAGTCAAAGTTGACACGTGGGGTCCACTCGTGTTAGTACTAATATTAACAGAAAATTAGACTAACCTAATTATGCTCGGGGACCCACATGTCATTGACACAGGCAAAACTAAACATGATTAGCACCTAAACTAATGGTGCCACATCAGCCACCGGCGTTTAACCACCGGCGACCTCAGATCGAGGCGGCGTGCGCGTCGGGATTGCGCTACAGACCACAGTTTGGGGCGTGGTTGGGTTCTATGGAGAGCTCGGGCTGAGCCGCGTGTGTGGGTGGTGGAGCTGGACCAGATGGTCGCCAGAATCGACGCCGGCGACGAGGTTTGTGGTGGCCGTGGTTAGGCCATCGATGCAAACGGGGCTATGGAGCACTAGGGGAGGAGATGGTGAGTGCATCGTGCTCCTATGGGTGCGCTGTGCGCGCTGATGAGCTCGGACGCGAGTGGCAGCAGCTGTGGCCGTGGCGGCGCCATGGACGGCGGCAGCGAGCTTTGGCCGAGGTGGAAAACACGACCAGAGGACGAACGCATAGACGGGGAGAGGGGCGAGGGGCGTAGGAGCTCACAGTGGTGCCGAAGAGGGGGTCAGCGAGCTCAGGGAGGTCCTGGCGGCGCCGAATCGATCGAAGATAGGCTCAGGTGCGCGAGGTTGAAGATGAAGGCGAAGATGTTTTTCGGTGGCGTTTGGAGTCACATGAGTCAACAAGGGGGCGTATGCGACGGTGGCGGAGCCCCTAGGCATGTCGGAGAGGTGAGGGGGAGGCTTAGGGCACGACAGCAACGAGCGGCGGCGACGGCTGCACTCAGGTGGGTGCGCGCAAGAGGGACAGGGAAGGGGATGAGCACGGGGGGAGGAGTGAGAGGGCATGGGGGTGCGTGGCGTCTCCAGGGGGTCGTCGCACAGGTAGGCAGCCTGGAGGTGGCCGGCGTGTGGCTACGCGCGGCGCGCACACGCCCGCATCTTTCTGGCGCAAGGAGGACGACGACTGGCAGCTGGGCTATGGTGGGCTGGCTACTGTTGGGCCTCTCAAGTAAGGCCAGGTGAGTTTGTGCCCATTCTAAATTTATTTCGGTTTTTCTATTTTTCTCTTTGTTTTCTGGATTTAGTAAAAATACTAAATCATTTAAATAACCCTGGAAATAATTGTGGGCACTTGTGAAATTATTCCCAACAACCCTCAAGTACTTTCAAGATTATTTGGTGCATTTAAAATATTAATAGCATTTAAATAGCTCCAATTCAAATATGTTTGAATTAATTCAGAGCCCAAATATGTCCTGCAAAAATGTAAGCCATTTTTGGTAGATGCTTCCACCTCAATCCAGAAATGTTGAACATTTTCAGAGGGCATTTTGAGTTCAATGAAAATGATTTTATTTTGACCCTAGTTGAATTCATTTGGTGCTAGGGTTTAAGCATCCCCATTTCAAAATTAATAGAAATTGAAAATGATGCATGGATGCAATGCCACTAATTACAAGAGGATTTCTAGGGCCGTGACACACATCTTCATATGATGCACTGTCAAAAAGATATGCTATTTTCAAGATGCCCACACAATGTCGAGTGAGCGAAAAACAGAGAAAACGAGGGACGAAGTTTTGGCATGTGTTGAACGTGGTGTGCGTAGATGACAATTGGGACCCACATGTCAATAAAGGCAGAGGCAAAAATTTTGGAGATATTTTCTCTACATAGGTGGAATCGAACCCGGGCGGAACAGCTGTCAGGTAGCTTCACTTGTCCACTAGGCTAGTTCCGTTGTTTCGTTACTGATAAGGCACTTCCTCAGGTGGTCGGATCTTCTCCCGCGCCTTTGTGAGCTCGCCGCAACGCCGCTGTCTGCCGTTGTGAACATGCTGAACAAACGAGAGGAATCTGGAGAGGACTATACATGGAGAGGCGGATAGTCGGGACCCACTAGGTCTGTAGCGGTACGCAAGCAAGTGCCTCATCAAAAAAATACTTCCACCTAATGCTATACCGACGTTGGGGCCCATGGGTTTGTCAACATAGTTACATTTTTTAGGTGCTTCAACATAGTTACTATAGGAGATAAATTCACAACAAAGCTGGGGAGCTGCCAGGTATCATTTATTATCACCGGAACCCAAGGGAAGGTGATAGGTTGGGCCTTGCTGGAGGAGTTCCCATAACACCCAACTGCGTAAGGAACACAAAATCAAGGAACATAACACCGGTATGACGGAAACTAGGGCGACAAGAGTGGAACAAAACACTAGGCATAAGGCCGAGCCTTCCACCCTTTACCAAGTATATAGATGCATTAAAGTAAACAATATATAATAATAATGATATCCCAACAATATCCATGTTCCAACATGGAACAAACTCCATCTCCACCTGCAACTAGCAACGCTATAAGAGGGGCTGAGCAAAGCAGTAACATAGCCAAACAACGGCTTGCTAGGAAAGGTGGGTTAGAGCCTTGACATGGCAATATCGGAGGCATGATATAGCAAGTGGTAGGTATCGCGGCATAGCAATAGAGCGAACAACTAGCAAGCAAAGATAGAAGTGATTTCGAGGGTATGGTCATCTTGCCTGCAAAGTTCTCCGAGTTGACAAAAGTTTGATCCTCGTTAGCATACTCAATAGGTTCCTCGATCACGTACTCGTCTCCCGGCTCTACCCATGGCAAGAACACAAGCAAAGGAACAACAATCAACCACGGTTCAATGCGCAAGCAACATGATGCAAAACATGGCATGACATGCGGGATGCGATATGCAATGCATATGCGTGCTCTAGAAGGAAAAGGATGAACAAGGCATCAACTTGGCAAACCAAGTGTGCCACTGGAAAGATGAGATGATTCGGTCGAAATCAATACAAAGATCACCGGAATCGGATGCACGGTTTGCAAATGGCAAGCAAAACAAGAATGGCACAATTATGCGATTAACAGCATGATGCCATCTAGAATGCAACAAGAAACTAAGCTACTGCACTCCAACATAGCAACAAAGCACATGGAAGTGATCTAATCAAGATGCTTGACAAAAGATGAACACTGAGCTATGGCTAAATCACACAAGAGCAGGTTCAAACAAGCATGGCAAAAGTGCAAAAGATATCAGATTCTCAGACTTAGTGAAAATATCAACATGTCAGGAATTAATATCAGGAAGCAATGTTTAGACCAACCAAACAACATGCTATAGGAACAGATCATAGCAATACAAGGCATGTAATGAATCTAATCAAAGCATAGAACAAAATTCCCTTACCGACCATAAGCCAAAAAGGCACATAAGATATGATGGCACCCATGTAAACATAGCAAGTTCCGTTAACATATTCAGACTTAACGGAAAACTGGGCATGGCAAAACAGAGTTATGAAGGAATGTTTGCGAGCTCGATTCACTCAACACAAGGCATTGCATGACAAGATAAGCATAGCATCAGCAAGATGGCATGTTTAAGAAGCTAACCAAGGCAAGAGCAAGTTCATAGTATGCATGGATCAACTACAACATCCATGGCAAAATTGATTATCATGTAAACAATCTGCCGGGAACATTTTATAGCAAAAGTAGAGCAAGATTAAGTCATGCTAGGGCACACCATAATTGCAAATAGGGGCATGGATGGATAGAGCACAACCATATGTCCAAATCATCCTTACTGAAGCAACTCAAAACAAGCATGGATCTCAGTGTAGCAACATGAATACATGTCATAAAAATAACAGCAGAGCAATGACTTAGCAAAATCCTAAGTCCCTGAAATCAGAAATATCACGAGAGCTACTTTGCATGCTTGTGCTAGTCACCACATTGATCACAAAAATAAATGGCATACACCCCTGTAAAGATGGCATGGCATAGATCAAAGCACATGTAGAGCTCATGCCCATATGCAGCACCCAACAAATGTAGTAAAAATGAAAAATCCTCATACTCTGCTAAGAATCAGCACCTAACAATTTATAGCACTCTTTCATCAACGATTTGGGCACCAAGATGTACTCAAACAAGCATAGCACAATGGAATGAAATGAAGAGCATCTCCCAATAAACATTTTTATATATCATGCACTCAAAATGGAGCTACGGATGAGAAGTTATGGCATGATGAACAAGGCTTGAAAATAATGTAGAAAAGGGACTTAGAGATGAAAACAAGGTCAACCTCAGATCTAGTGTTCGCGGGGCACGGATGTCGAGGCAGCCGCGATCTCGCCGAAGATGACGGGGACGGTGGCCGGAGTGGACGAAGGGGTCGGCGGAGATGGCGGAGCATGCAGCGGCAAGGAGGACGGCGTGAGGTCGGCGGCACTGGAGTGGAGGTCGGCGACGCTGCAATGGCCGGCAAGGCGCGTAGGCGGGCAGGCGGAGCGCGGGGACGCCGGCGCGTGGCGGCGAGGGCCGGGCGCTCGGGCGGCGCGGTGCTAGGGCGCGGGGAGCGAGGCACCAGGGCGATCATGGCGGCTGCGGGCCTCGCTCGCGCGGGTGGCGGGGCGCGGGACCCGGCTGCAGGCGGCCAAGGTCGCCGGCGAGGTTGAGAGGCGGCAGATGTCGGGAGCGCTGGAAAGCAGGCGGAGGTGACGGGCGGCGCGGCGCCGGCATGCGGCTCGGCCCTGATTGGCCGGGGGCGGGCCAGCCTCGGGCCCCGGCGGGCCGCGGCGGGTGCGGAGGAGAGAGAGGGCGGCGCGCGCTGACGTGGCAGCCTCCGGTTGGACGAAGGAGGTGACAGACATGTCCGGGCGCGGGAGGATCTGTCCGGCGGCACGAGGTGGAAGGAGGTTAGGGTTGGACCCGGAATTTGGAGAGGGTTGCACATATTTATACCTAGAAGGAGGTCGGAGTGTCCAAATGAGGTGTAGTTTTCGACCAAGCGATCATGATCCGACGGCAGAGGACATGGAAGAGGTTTGGAAGGGTTATTGGGCCGTTTTGGAGGGGTGTTGGGCTGCAACACACACGAGGCCTTTACGATTCCCCAGTTAACCATTGGAGTATCAAACGGACTCCAAATGTCACGAAACTTGACAGGCAGTCTACCGGTGGTGTAGCAAGGCCGCCTGGCAAATCTCGGTCCATTCCTGGAAAGTTTAACACCCACACACGAAAAGAGACAAAAGGGGGCGCCGGGGAACGTAGGAGTGTCAGATTGCAAAACGGACAATGGGGAAAATGCTCAGATGCATGAGACGAACACATATGCAAATGTGATGCACATGATGACATTATCTGGAATGCATGATATGAACAAAATGCAAAACAAAGACAAAACCCAACCACGAAGGGAATCTCACAACACCTCTCTGGAAAAGGCAAGAGTCGGAGTTACAAATATGGAAAGTTGTATCCGGGGCGTTACAACACTCCACCACTACGAGAGGGTCTCGTCCCGAGATCTAGGATGGCACCGAAGGAACCGAAGAGGAAGAGAAGAGGTAAAACTAAGTTGCTTCTTTGAAAAACGCGTGAAACCAAAGAACCTTGAAAGTTTACACCATTTCGGGAAAAGAATAGAACAGAGATAAACGAAGTTGACAATCTCCGTCAGAAAAGAGGAGAACAAATTTGGACAGCACTCCGGTTGAAAAGAGATGCAAGACTTGATAAGGCGAAAAGAACTTGAGCAGAGGGCACAACACTCCGATTAAAAGGATAAGCACGAAAAGAACACGATCCTCACCATTCGAGATGATGAGAGAAAAGAGCAACATCAGAATGCCTCCGGAAGGAAGAATAAAAGATATATCATTGGAATAAAGAATGTAGAAGAAAATACCAACTTCTTCCACCAATGAGCTTGGAAAGCACCCTTCCAAGAAGGTTATAACGGAGTTGTTGGAAAACCAACAACGAAAAGAACAAACTTGTAGTGGGCTTATGTAGAACATCTCAAAACTATGAGGTGAAATTGTGCCACTACATAAACAAAAGATTGGATTGATATCAACAAGGAGACGAGAAACTTATTTTGCTGGGAGGATAAACGAAGAACTTGGGTCATTTATGAGCACCAATAATAGCAAAATCCTTAGGGAAAGCTTTAGGTGAAATATAACCCAAGATAATCCCAATGAAGAGATTGATGGGTTGCAAAGGATCTCATGAACGAATTGAAAATGATGGGTTTACAACGGAAGAGAATTCTTGAACGAACCACCGTAAGGATTGAAAATGAATGAAGATACTTGAGTGAATCAAGACGCAAGAGAACGAAGAGATCGTGAACTGATTAGAGAATACTTGAATGATGCACCGGTAAGATTTGGAGAATGAGAGCCGAAAGTTGACATGAATAATTCTGAGATGATGGGCTCCAGAGAATCAAACTAAAATGACTCCTGAATTGCTCCGGATGGGTGAAAATAATTTTCAAAATCGAAAACAATTACGAGAGGATGGCAACAAGCTAGAACCATGAATGTTGAAGAGAATGGAGCAAGATTGAGAGAAAAAATCTTCCTCGGTCTTCAAATCCGAGAACGACGATGAGAAACACCACCATGAATTGTTGAGATACTCCGGAATGGAAATTAGAAAGGTAGAGCCAACAATGAAAAGAATTTGACAGATCTTTGAGAAGTACATATGACTGATGATAATTCATTCTTATGTCAAACTTTTGAAGATTTGAGAATAGCTCCGAGAAAAATAGTAGAGTCATGTAAGATCCTGGGAAAAGACCTGTGGGTTAGGGCCCACTCAAGAGAAACACCGTTGGATGATTGCTTGAAAAGAGAGATCGCACCGGTTGAATTCAATGGCTAGAATGAGATAACAACCTCGGAATAGGTTGAACCGATCTTGAATGAAAAGATGAGCCTTCTGAGATATCTTCAGCACTCCAGAACAAGTGAATAGCAAGAACTGGATGATTAAGAGGTGCACCAGCATGAGAAGACATTGGACAAACGAAAGGACTATGCTCAAAACCAAAACTTGAATTGAATCCACCGAAAAAGAAAAGAGAGCAAAGAATGATAACTTGAAGCTCCGTTAGTATCTTCCTGACAATCACCAGATAGAACATTGGCGGAAAAGAATGGAGAGTGTCGGTGTCAAAACCGGCGGATATCGGGTAGGGGGTCCCGAACTGTGCGTCTAGGCCGGATGGTAACAGGAGGCAAGGGACACGAAGTTTTACCTAGGTTCGGGCCCTCTTGATGGAGGTAAAACCCTACGTCCTGCTTGATTAATATTGAAGATATGGGTGTTACAAGAGTAGATCTACCACGAGATCAGAGAGGCTAAACCCTAGAAGCTAGCCTATGGTATGATTGTATGTTGTGATTGTTGTCCTACGGACTAAAACCCTTCAGTTTATATAGACACCGGAGAGGGTTAAGGTTACACAAGGTCGGTTACAAAGGAGGAGATATCCATATACGTATTGCCTAGCTTGCCTTCCACGCCAAGTAGAGTCCCATCCAGACACGAGACGAAGTCTTCAATCTTGTATCTTCATAGTCTAACAGTCCGGCCAATGGAGATAGTCCGGCTGTCCGGAGACCCCCTAATCCAGGACTCCCTCAGTAGCCACTGAACCAAGCTTCAATGACGACGAGTCCGGCGTGCAGTTGTCTTCAGCATTGCAAGGCGGGTTCCTTCTCCGAATACATCATAGAAGAATTTGAATACGACCCTGCAAAATAAGTCCCACATTTCACCATAGAGAGAATAATGTTTTCGCAGATCTAATCCGCTAGCTTGTTACGTCATGGCCCGGTTATTATTCGAACCGTTTCTTTTAGCCAGCCCCGCACATAACACGAGGCAGTTTTTCGACACGTCTTGTCAAAGCAGAGATCGTGTCCCCTTATTACGAGATTCTCATCAATACGGGCATGGGTAACCCAACCACGCCAAAAATTGCGGCGCTTGTGGGATAAGCAAGTTTTACCAGGCAAGTGGGGATGTTTAATTTTGTCCGCCCATATAAAGGGATAAGGATTCACCTTTCTATCCACGCCTTCTTCCTCCTCTGCTCATCCGCTCCCGCACACTCGAGCTCTAGCACCCAAGTCCTCACTTCCACCTCAACCTTCTCCAACAATGTTCGGAGCGGGAGGCAAGTGGATGGTCTCTGAGGGAGTCCTGGATTAGGGGGTGTTCGGATAGCCGAACTATAACTTCAGCCAGACTCCAGGGCTATGAAGATACACGATTGAAGACTCCGTCCCGTGTTCGGAAGGGACTTTCCTTGGCATGGAAGGCAAGCTTGGAGATATGGATATTCAGATCTCCTACCATTGTAACCGACTCTATGTAACCCTAACCCTATCCGGTGTCTATATAAACCGGAGGGTTTTAGTCCGTAGGACAACATACACATCAACAATCATACCATAGGCTAGCTTCTAGGGTTTAGCCTCTCTGATCTCATGGTAGATCTACTCTTGTACTACCCATATCATCAATATTAATCAAGCAGGACATAGGGTTTTACCTCCATCGAGAGGGCCCGAACCAGGGTAAAACTTCGTGTCCCTTGCCTCCTGTTACCATCCAGCCTAGACGCACAGTTCCGGACCCCCTACCCGAGATCCACCGGTTTTGACACCAACATTGGTGCTTTCATTGAGAGTTCCTCTGTGTCATCGCCGTCAGGCTCGATGGCTCCTACGATCATCTATAGCGATGCAGTCCAGGGTGAGACCTTCCTCCCCGGACAGATCTTCGTCTTCGGCGGCTTCGCACTGCGGGCCAATTCACTTGGCCACCTGGAGCAGATCGAAATCTACGCCCCTGGCCGTCAGGTCAGATTTGCAAGTTTAAACTACACGACTGACACCCGCGGGGACTTGATCTTCGACGGATTCGAGCCACTGTCGAGTGCGCCGCACTGTCCCGACGAGCATGATCTAGCTCTGCGCCGAACAGTGCCCTGGAGGCCGCACCCGCATCGGCTCCGATCCTTAATTTGGAGCCAACTGCGCCGATCGAGGATGGGCGGTTGGACGCCACCTCAGGGGCTGCGATCCCAACGGCGATTGAGCCGAACACCAGCCCCGCACTCCGCGAGACTCATGACTCCAAGGAGCCAGACTCTGAACCCTCCGCACCTCGGCCAATCGAATCCGATTCGGCGCCGATCATGGAGTTTACTGCACTCGCCTTTTGGCGATATTTTGAAGTCACTGAAGTGTGACACCCCAAAATTTTAACTTTGTTTGTTAATTAAAATTTTGCCAGGATATTAAAACTTTTATTTTCTGGGCTCCCTTTTGATTTTTTTGAACCATTTTTCTCCCTTGTTATTATGGAGTTTTTCCCCAAAGTGAAAACTTTTCAAATATGTTATTGGACTTGTTTAACCTCTCTAGAAAAACTTTTCTTTTATTAGTAGAACAAATTACATAATTAATTTGCTTGATCTTTATTTTCTTGAAAAATGGTTTTCCAAGGTTATATGGCCATAATTGAACTACAACCATTTGATAAATTCACTTAAAATTCCAACCAAAATTTGGAGATGTCATGTGATGTTTTTAAATCACTTTTATACAAAAATATCTTTTATTCATGAAATATTTTGAGTTCTACACCCAATTCTCTTCTCTGGTCCAGAGTGCAAATTTTCACTACAACCCATTAAAGTATCTCTTTCTAGCCTCCACCATAATTATGGGATGTTAGTAGTATCATATGATTCAACCTTATGCAAAAACCCAATGATGTTATTTGAAATATATGAGTGTATCAACCCCATTTTCATTCTGGACCAACTTGATGGTTTGTACAGCAACCATACTTTTGCTTGCTCCTTGGCTCTTGATTCTTTTTCCTACTTGTAGTCCTCCCTGCAAAACCCTTAAGTCCAGGAGCATGCACCCTTTGGGTCATTTTTGGTTCATGAAATAATGCCATTTATCTCCTGTCCAGAATTGTAGTTTTGCAAAACTTGCACTAACAAGTTTGTGCTTTTCACAAACTAACCTCACCACCCTCTTATTCATCTAAAGAGACCCCACTCTGGAAGTTTTGGCCACTCCAAGAAATGCCTAGGTGCCTGTGGCATTTTGTCAAACACCTAGAGTGCATGAACAGCTTTGACATGAATTTTTTCATTGCACTGTGAACTTGCACCTCTGATCAAACTAACCTGTCCACTAAGCCTCTAGATGACTTTAACCTAGGTCTGTTAAACCCCAACCTCACCCGAGACCTCTAGCATGCCCTGGCATTTTGTCGAGCACGTTCCGTGCGTGCTCTGGGCGCGAGCAGAGCACGCGTTTTGCACGTGCCGCGCCCAAGCCGCCGCGTCGCGCCCCTGGGTTCGGCTCGCTCTGCAGGGCCGCGCCACACGCTCCCCTTCTCACCGCAACGCGCCAAGAGCCCCTCGCCACGGCTCCGGCAAGCCAGGAGCTAGCCGCCACGGCCGCCCGACAGCCCTGTTCAGGTCGGCGCTGCCCAAGCCTCTCCCGCTCGCCAGCTCGCCCCTGGAGCAGTGCCCACTCGTCCGCTAGCTCCTGCCGCCATACCCAGCCCCGCCACGTTGCCCTGCAAGCTACAGAACGTTGGTCGCCGGCAGCCTTATCCACCGCCACGGAACCGACCTCGTCGCGCTATAAAAGGAGGCCCCCGAGCTCATCTGAGCACTCAGGCGACCTCAGGCCACCCCCATGGCACCCCCAAAGCCAGCAATCGTCGGGGGAAAGCTTTCATCCCCAACTCCGGCCGGTTCGGCCGCCGCCACGTCCCAGCACCATTCACCGCAACCAGAGCCCCTCCCGTCCGTCCAACGGCACCAAATGACTCCACTTCGACTTGCGGAGCCGCCCAGCTACTCAAACCCGACCGGGAGCCACCGTAGGTCAAGCGCCCAAAACTCCCGAAGCCACCGGCCGCCGCCAAGCTCACCGCCGACGACTCCCTTCATCCCCATCTGACTAACAACCACCGGAAGGACCGCCCTCGAACCGCGGATCCATCCCCACCCTTAGTGTCTCGAACGGTGCCGCCGTTCACCGGCGAGCGTCGCCGGAGTTCCGCCACCTCTCGGGCAGAGGAAGAGGAGGGAAGGTGGACTAGTCAAACCTGACCAGTGGGCCGGCCCACTGTCAGTGACACACACTCGGTCCACGCTGGATAAGTGGAGGCGCGTTTCCAGAATACGCCTTCGACGTGTACGTATATTCGAAACGTTTTTCTTTTTCTGTTTTAATTTTAAATAACAGATTTTGACCAAAACTTTGACTGAGCTTAACTTTTTAAATACAACTCCAAATGAGTTGATTCTTTTTCCTACATCCCTCAAATTCTATCTAGTTTATTTTGAGATTTATTTGAAAATTTTCCAAACAAATTTTTTGTACTGTTTTTGAAATATGTGTTATTTGCATATTTTTAAAAATAGGATTCTGGAAGAGAAGAAAGCTTTCAAAAGATTTGGAGTGCACCCTCCCCTTCCACACCATGAAGGCAAGCATTCTGAACCCCGGCATACTATTTTTGGTGTGTTAGTTGACTCGTTTATAACACCATCTCATTTCGGAGAACTCGTTATTTTATGTGGCGATGTGATCATTTGCATGAAGGCATATTAGTGATTTCCTTGCTATTGGAAATGAATATACTTGTGATGGTAATCATCCTCGTGTGCCTTGCATGCATGCCGGAAAGGAATCCGGGAAAGCCTCTGCCTTGGGTAGGAGTGAGCTTGTCGCCGGTCCCCGTCGGGACGGTTATGTCCGGCATGGCA
This sequence comes from Triticum urartu, assembly GCF_003073215.2. Classification (NCBI taxonomy): domain Eukaryota; kingdom Viridiplantae; phylum Streptophyta; class Magnoliopsida; order Poales; family Poaceae; genus Triticum; species Triticum urartu. The sequence goes on along the minus strand of NC_053028.1, from coordinate 591,619,304 downwards.
TAGTAAGGTATAATGGGTGGTGATTTCGTCGGTTGAAATATATTTGATATACATGTCATGCAGGGAACTTATAAGCCTCTAGAGTCGGCCATAGATCGAGTCTTGTTCCAGTAACCCCCGTATTTGCCTCGTACTACCAGTCGTCCCTGCCGCAGGTAGGATACGGTTCAGTAAGCCGTCAACCCCTTTCCAGCACACACCGTACAGAGAAGCCATGGTGGAAGATGTCGGTTGTAGCCGGTAGGCATGCCACCTGGTCAGGGGGCATGGGTGTTTCCGGTTGGGACCGAGAGGGGAGGCCACCCCTTAGAGCGCGCGATATAAAATTGATCCCATGCTACGCAAGGTTGTAGCCTCCCCACTTAGAGTTTTGCTTAACAAGTGTCGTGGGTGATTCCAGACACCGATGAGTTAAGCTGGTGTGTGCAAGTTAGGCATGTTTTCAACTAAAAGGCCGTAGACGGAATCAGTCTTGATGGACTAAAGGAATCCGTTACTCGTGGGTAAAGAGTACACCCTCTGCAGAGATTAAACCTATTCGAATAGCCGTGTCCATGGTTAAGGATTATAGTCTGGGATGGGTCAAGTGTTGGTCTTAGTGTCGGTCTTCGGAGGAGAGATTGTTAAACCAGAACTTGGACTGTGACTTGTGACTTGTGAAGATTATGATTATTATTATTATGGACTAACCCATTATATCATTGAGTATCCCTGGGATGGTTCTACCTCCTGGATATTCATTGTGATTATTTGTTTTATAAGCCCTTCATGTGGTGTCGCTGAGACGCCCGACTGTGGCATTGCTTGTTATTTATTTACTTTATAAGCCCTTTAGGTGGTGTCGTTCAGACGCCCGACTACGGCATTTTATTCCCACTCCATTATTTCTTATTCATGTTGCATATAAACAACCTGCTTGCATGCATAAAAGATGTTCTATTTATGACTCACGATGTGATCATAGACTTTTTCAGTGCATGATTATCAATTATATTATCCCAATGTTCATAATGTTTGCGAGTACATTCAAAGTACTCACTGGCTTGTCCCTGGCTATTGTCTTGGCCAGATTTCTGCATGGATAGGGGCGTTGCGGTGACAGCCCCAGAAACTAAGCAACAGTGATATCAGCCTCGCGAAGATAGGAGTTGACCTGGTCAGCTGTTCCTGTGGGAAATGGAGTCCCATAGACACTGATGACTCACAAACCGGTTCCGCCATCGACCACTAGAAACCAATTGTTGTACTCTCAGGCCCGAATGGTCTTGTACTACATGTTTCATATTTTTGCTTGGAACTTTTGTATCAAGTTGGTGCCTCATCAGCTAACAGTAATCCTGGGGCTGGTGAGCACAACGGCCATTTTCCGGAAATTTATACCCGGAAAACCGGTCATGACATGAAGTCTCTCTCTTTATCAGGAGAGCCCTGGCCGGCTTGCGGCCAACAAGGTGGGGATTTGGACGATGAAGAAATTCAAAGCCCACCCACCACCCACTTTGTAGCCACTGTCGACGATTTAACCGACATGCACGACTTCGACTCCGAAGACATCGACGGTATGGACGCCGATGAAGGAGACGGTGAAGAACTAGCGCCTATTGGGCCCTGGAACGCCACCTCGTCATATGACGTACACATGGTGGACGCACCAAAAGATGGCGACGAGGAGCGGAAGGACGCACCGAAGGCTTGTTCCCTCGAAAAGCAGTCAAAGCGGCGACGCAAGCGCCGCCCCAAATCTCGCCTCGACAGAAATAGCGATCACACAGACCCAGCATTGGAGCAGGGCGAACCACTGCCAGACAACGGCAATCCGGACAATCAAACCGAATAAACAAATCCTATCAAGGATAATGGTCCGGACGACATAACGCCGGACAGACACCCGGGGCAGCAGACTGCCCGTAAAAGGCTTGTTGCCACCGCGAGGAGTCTGAAAAAACAGAAGCAAAGGCTCAAGGCTGCGCAAGACACACTCCACATTAGATGGAGCAATATACTCAACACAGCAGCGAGGTACGGCCACAATCGCCCCTCCAAGAGCTACCCAAAGCGGAAGCTGCTACCCGAATTCGATAAGGAGGCCTCAAACCCCCCACAACCAAATATCAAAGCAGCCACCTGGTCGGATAGACGACCCCTCTACCAACACAGAGCGGCATAAAACGCCGCTCACAATACAATACGCGACCCATGCGAAGGCTCGCACCCAACGGACGGCACAACAAGATCCATCTATGGACCACGCAAGCGCGCCCCAGCATACAATGCAACACAACAAACATCCGAACAACGCGGTACACCCAGCTACAGGGGTGCCGCACACCCCCTGTGTTTCACCGATGAGGTGCTGGACCATGAATTTCCAGAGGGATTCAAACCCGTAAACATAGAGGCATACGACGGAACAACAGACCCCGGAGTCTGGATTGAGGACTACATCCTTCACATCCATATGGCTCGAGGAGACGATCTCCACGCCATCAAGTACTTACCCCTCAAGCTCAAAGGGCCAGCTCGTCACTGGCTCAAAGGCCTCCCTGAAAGCTCCATTGGAAGTTGGGACGAGCTCGAAGACGCCTTTCGGGCAAATTTTCAAGGGACTTATGTCCGACCTCCGGATGCGGACGATTTGAGTCATATAACTCAACAGCCCGGAGAGTCAGCCTGAAAGCTTTGGAACAGGTTTCTTAATAAAAAGAACCAGATTGTTGACTGTACGGACGCCGAAGCCTTGGCAGCTTTCAAGCATAGCGTCCGTGATGAATGGCTCGCCAGACACCTCGGCCAAAATAAGCCGAGAACGATGGCCGCATTAACAAACCTCATGACCCGCTTTTGCGCTGGTGAGGACAGCTGGCTAGCCATATGCAGCACCAGCGACCCCAGTACATCCGAAGTTAGTGATGGAAACACTAAATCACGGCGCAACAGCAATAGAAAATGCCGGATTAAAGAAGATGGCACGAAGGGCACGCCAGTAAATGCCGGATTCAAAAGCTCTCGGCTAGGTCAAAAGCCGCCCCCTAAAGGCACCAGGGATGAACTGTCCAGCCTCAACAAAATTCTGGACCAAGTATGCCAGATCCATAGTACCCCTGGTAAACCCTCTAATCATACCCATAGAGAATGTTGGGTCTTCAAGCAGTCCGGCAAGCTCAACGCCGTACACAAGGGGGGGGGGATACACGAAGTGTAGACGAGGACGAGCCTCCCAAACAAGATACGGTGGAACAAAAGAAATTTCCACCAGGAGTCAAAACAGTAAACGTGTTACATGTGATCAGGGGAAAAAACAACACGGCACTCCCAGGAAAACATACCCAAGTGCCTGTCACCGCGAAGTCCTTCCACTGGTCATCTCAACCGATCACTTTGGACCATCACGATTACTCAGCAAGTATCCGGCACGCAGGATGGGCTGCCCTGGTATTAGACCCAGTAATTGACGGATATCACTTCACACAAGTCTTGATGGACGGTGGCAGTAGCCTAAACCTAATATATCAGGATACAATCCGCGGGATGGGGTTAGACCCAACACAAATTCGCCATAGCAATACTACCTTTAAAGGAGTAACGCCAGGCCCAGGGGCTCGGTGTATGGGGTCCCTCTCATTACAAGTTACACTCGGCTCCCCCGATAACTTCCGTCGCGAGCATTTAACTTTCCACATCGCTCCGTTTCAAAGTGGCTATCAAGCACTGCTCGGACACGAAGCTTTCGCTCGCTTTAATGCAATACCACACTACGCCTCCCTCACACTCAAGATGCCCGGTCCACGTGGCATCATTATAGTGCACGGAGATATCAAGCGCTCTCTGCGCGCCAAAGAGAGTGAGGCTGCCTTGGCAGCCGAACATTAAAGGCGTCCGGACCAGCAATCGAGTCCGGCATCGCTATTTACACCGAATAAGTGATCACACCCCTATTTGTCAATACAAGGGGCTCAACGCGCGCAGACAAGTGGCAATTTCTTATCATCTTCAATTATACATGGTTTCTTTAAAAACTATCTTTTTGCACGACAACTTTTTCACTTAACTTCCTCTCTTTTACAGACAATCATCGTGCTACACCCGTCCAGGATACGGCACAACGGAGACACAGGCGCAGACGTGCAGCAGGGACCCGCTCAAAGGATTCTTTTTAGATTAAGACCCTGCGTAAACCTTTTTTACTGTCTCTTGTTGATACATATCCACCGTTGTGAAGGATGCTGACGTCTTGGCATGTGGCCACGCCAGAACAATGCACGTACCTAGACACAAGGGGCTTCTTACAAAGGCCACTATTTAGGCCCGATTTATACCAAAAAAGACCGAATACCTTAGGAAGTGTTTGGCGTCGCGAGTTTGGCCCTATATGCGTCAGCTCCCAATCATTGTCTTTGGTCAAATGTTGGGTTTGCCCGGCTCCTATGTTTTGGTGCCTTACGTTCCGCTTTACCAGCTAAGGTAGCACCAGGAGAACTACTGCGATTGTGCCCTGGTTCATCCGGACGAGAACCTCAGTAGAGAAAGCCGAAAACTGACTGTCATGATATAGCTTGAGACTGGTCAACCACTCGATGACCTGTGGGAATGTTAGAATTCCTCCGCCTTAACGAAGGGCCGTTTTCCGGCCAGGCATGTATGCACCCCGAGATTGGGAGAGTGAGGAGCCACCAGGGGCTATCTAGTAGCCCCACTGTAAAACTCCTATGGCTAAGTGAAAGTGTTAAAGCATTATAGTCCGGTTGCCTCGCTCGCTTCGCTATCACCTCCTTAATAGGACCAAGACATTGGGTTAAGTGTGAACGCGTGTTTTTGCTAGCACTTCCGCATTATATGCATGGGGGTTGAAGCCGACGACTGCAATCTTTCAGGTTATACACACGTATACGAAAACGGCCACCCAGGAGGCATCATATTACTTTCAGGCAAAAGTATAAAAATAGCCTTATAAAACTCTATAAAAGCATTTTGCTTACAATGAGATTACATATCACTCAAACATAATATTTTTTGAGCACTAGGTCTCTACCAAACAGGCACCCTCAATAACTTCTTCAAAGTAGTGCTCAGCAGCCTTTCGACCTATGGCCGAATACCGCGCTGCAACATTGGTAGCATCCATCTCCGCCCAGTATGCCTTGACACGGGCAAAGGCCATCCATGCTCCCTCTATGCACGCCGACCTCTTCATCGCATCAATGCGCGGCACCACATCAAGTAACTGCTGCACCAAGCCGAAATAGTTGTTCGGTTTTGACCCTTCCGGCCATAACTGATCCACAACAAACCTCATGGAGAGTCCGGACAACCTATTTAGTTCGGCCCATTCGGCAAATTGGTCAGTCAATGAAAGTGGACGCTCAGGAGTATGGAATTGTCTCCAAAACAGTTGGTCTACTCCATGGTCCGTCTGACCCTGGAAGTACTTGGCCGCATCGGCAGCGCTCGCCACCAAATCCATATACACATCCTCCGAGCTCCACAGCCGATCCAGAGGGGCATACCGTGGATCTCCGAACTTCCTCCGCAACATAGCAGAGCGGAGGTCCTTTCCGCAGCTCCTCCTTCTTTGCCCTCATAGCAGAGCGGAGGTCCTTTCTCGTCGTAGCAGCCTTCTCAAGGTCCGATGCCTTCACCTGGTTTTCCTTTTCAAGAAACTGGCAACGGTCGGCGGCGGCTTTTAATTCTATGGCCATCTTGGCCATCTTGTCTCGGCTCTCGCCATGTGCGGCCTTCTCGGCTTGCAACTCTTCGGCTGCCTTTAAAGTAGCCGCATTACCCAAACTCGCTTGTTCCTTGGCTCAGGCAAGTTCTGCCCGCAAGGCTTCAACAGTGGCAACCCCATCTGCAGTCACAACATATTAAAGATACTGGCATCATGCTACTCTTCTTATGTGATGTTCACCAGATAATGACACTTACCCTGTGCCTCGTCAATCCTTTTGTTAACAAGCTCGATGTCGGCGTCTGCCGCGTCCAACTGCCGTTCTAAATGGGAAAAGTCGCTAGTCCGACTAGCCACCGGAGCTTCCATCACCTGGACATAGAGGCAGTATGGTTATTACCTGGGAATATGATCCTTTGTTCGTCGTCGTTTCTGACGACAACTAGAGTCTCAGGGGCTACTATCTACGCAGGGCACACCTAGCATGTGCAGGACTATCATACATTCTTTTACGTACCTCAAAACCTGTCAGTAGACTCATAAAAGCTTCATGCAATCCGCTTTCAGCGAATGATATTCTTTCCATCACCGTATCCATCAGCACATGGTGTTCATCTGAGATGGACACTCGCCTCACCAACTCCCTCAGCACATCTGATCGCACACTAGACGGTGCCAGACTCTTTTGTCCGCTCTCTTCGGGAGCCGGACACTGGGAGCTTCGAGGGTCAATGGGATTATCTTCTGGACTCACCGGACTCTGAGAGGCCCTCCGCGACCGACACTTCAGGGTCGCCCGCTTCCGGAGCGGAGGAGTCTGGAGGAGGCGTTTCGCTCTCCATCATCTCTAGAAGAAGATCCCCCGAAGACGAGCTCATTTGAGAGGGGCTAAGGCCCGAACTGCTAAGATATATGCGGTGGTTATTTTCTCAGAAGAAAAAGATGGCATATCTGTACTGTTAAAGTATTACGGGTCACTTACGACTCACGGGAGAATTGATCCCCCGCGGACTTTGTGCGGCAACAGCACCCCCAAGGTAGGACCCTCGGTGGGAGACTTCTTCTCCCGTTTGGAAGCTTCGGCTTCCGAATCCCCGGGCGCGGTCCTTTTCCTCTTCCGGCCGTCTTCCTTCATGGAGATGCCCGCTCCCTCAGTTAGAATGGGCAGCGTTGGGGGCCCGCGTCCGCCCTTACTGTCCTCCGCAGTATCTTCCTTCAAGGGCTCCAGGCAAGGTGCGATCTGGAACATCTTTTCCAGGACCGGATTTTCCAAACCCTCAGGGAGGGGGGCCGAACACCGAATCAACTTTGCCTTTGCTAGCCAGTCCTGATCAAAAGGCAAACTCTCAAAAATAACTTCGTAACAACTGAGAGACAGTATGTTCGGTCGGAAGATGCCTTACCTGTTCGGCGGCGCGGTTACTACTCAGGCCCACGTCCTCGGTGATTTCCAGACACTCCACCTGAGGTCCGAAGAATGACTTGTACATCTCCTCATGCGTCAGGCCGAGAAAATTTTGAATGACACGCGGTCCCTCGGGATTGAATTCCCATAGGCGAAGAGGCCGGCGTTTGCAAGGATGGACTTGACGAACCAGCATAACTTGTATTACCGCAACCAAACTGAAATCTCCATTGAAGAGATCCCGAATGAGGCTTTGCAGTATAGGCACATCCTTGGCTGGGCCCCAGCTCAGGCCTCTGCTGATCCATGACATCAGTTGTGGTGGAGGGCCCGAGCGGAAAATAGGGGCGGCTGCCCACTTGGCACTTCTAGGAGTCATGATGTAGAACCACTCCTGTTGCCACAATTCAGACACCTCTGGGATGGAACCTTTGGGCCACGGAGCTCCCGTCATCTTGCGTATTGAGGCACCTCCACACGCTGCATGTTGCCCCTCGACCATCTTCGGCTTCACTTCGAAGGTCTTGAGCCACAAGCCAAAGTGAGGGGTAACCCAGAGGAAGGCCTCGCACACGACAATAAATGTCATGATTTGAAGAAAGGAGTCCGGAGCTAGATCATGGAAGTCTAGACCGTAATAAAACATCAAACCCCTGACGAAAGGATCCAGGGCAAGGCTTAGACCTCGGAGGAAGTGGGAAACGAACACGACATTCTCGTTGGGTTCGGGGATAGGGACGACCTGCCCTCGGGGAGGCAGCCGATACAAAATCTCGGCGGTCAGATATTTGTCCTCCCTCAACTTTTTGATGTCTTCTTCCGTGACGGAGGAAGGCACCCATCGGCCTTGAAGGCTAGATCCGGACATGACTGAAGGTTCTGAGCACCTGACCTGAACTTCGGGCGCTTGGGCTTGAGGTGGGGGAAGGATTCGATTGAGCACGGGAGGGAAAAATAAAAGCCTGGTCCCTTTATAAAGAGGGTGAATATCAAGTGTCCTCTCCGTGTCCGTTTGGGCTTGCCTATAATCTAGGAATCCTAGAAGCGTTTGGGTTACCCATGCCCGTATTGATGAGAATCCAGGAATAAGGTGACACGATCTCTGCTTTAACAAGACGTGCCAAGGAAACTGCCTCGCATAACACGCTGAGATGGGACAGTAAAACGGTTCGAATAAAAGCTTGGCCGTGGTGTGATGTCACACTACAGAATATGTCAACAGATTAGATTTGTGTAAATATTATTCTCTCTATGGCAATATGTGGAAACTTATTTTGCAGAGCCGGACACTATCTTTGTGTTCAAAATCTTCTATGAAGTACTTGGAGGAGGAACCCGCCTTGCAAGGCCGAAGACAATATGCGCGCCGGACTCGTCGTCATTGAAGCCTGGTTCAGGGGCTACTGAGGGAGTCCTGGATTAGGGGGTGTTCGGATAGCCGAACTATACCTTCAGCCGGGCTCCAGGGCTATGAAGATACAAGATTGAAGACTCCGTCCCGTGTTCGGAAGGGACTTTCCTTGGCGTGGAAGGCAAGCTTGGCGATACGGATATTCAGATCTCCTACCATTGTAACCGACTCTATGTAACCCTAACCCTATCCGGTGTCTATATAAATCGGAGGGTTTTAGTCCATAGGACAACATACACATCAACAATCATACCATAGGCTAGCTTCTAGGGTTTAGTCTCTCTGATCTCGTGGTAGATCTACTCTTGTACTACCCATATCATCAATATTAATCAAGCAGGACGTAGGGTTTCACCTCCATCGAGAGGGCCCGAACCTGGGTAAACATTCGTGTCCCTTGCCTCCTGTTACCATCCAGCCTAGACGCACAGTTCGGGACCCCCTACCCGAGATCCGCCGGTTTTGACACCGACAGTCTCCTCCATCACGGAGGGAGACGTCAAGAAAATGAGGATAGCCGGATACCTGCCCGACGATATCGTGCACCGGCTCCTAGATGAGGGACAGCTCATCCCCACTCCCGAGCCCCATGAGAGGGTGGTATTCCTCACCCATTTCCTCCACGGATTGGGATTCCCTCTCCATCCTCCGTCCGGGAGCTCATGTTTCATTACGGCCTGGATTTCCAAGATCTGGCCCCGAACTTCATCCTCAACATCTCGGCGTTCAACGTCGTGTGCGAGGCCTTCCTCTGTATCAAGCCCCACTTCGGCTTATGGCTAAAGACCTTCAATGTCAAGCCGAAGGTAGTGAGCGGCCGCCAGGCGGAGTGCGGAGGCGCCATGGTGGGCAAGATGCCCAACATCACATGGCTCGAGGGCACCTTCGTGGACACCATAAAGGGGTGGCAATCGGGGTGGTTCTATATCACCGAGTCGCACGACCCCGCATGGGTAGCGGCCCCCGAGTTTCGATCTGGCATCCCCATGCGGCTCACCTCCTAGAAAGAGAAGGGCCTGTCCTGGGGTAATTCAAAAGAGCTGACCGGACTCCAGTCATGTATTTAGAACTTGGTGGATAAGAAGCTCAAGCTTGTCAACATAGTCCAGGTTATGCTCGTCCGCCGGATACTCCCGTGCCAACAACGGGAGTTTACCTTGTGGGAGTTCAATCCGGTGCAGCACCGAACTCTGAACAGGCTCTTCGACACGACTCATGAAGATGCCTGGAGGGTGCTGTTCAAGGGCGCTGCGGTCCCTCCCCCCATTACTGAGGATCGCGGATTCCGCGCAAAGCGCAACGCCAGTGCGGTAAGTTGTTTTACCTTTCACAGGATACTTGTTTTCAATATGGATTGATTCTATGCGGGATCTAAATTCCCGTGCCGTTAACAGGACTGGCAGAAGATGGCCGGATAGATCGACTGTCTGGCTCCCTTGCCCGAAGGCCCCGCAGACGCTCTTCTGACGAAGATGCTGACTCCGGACCCTTATAACGTGCCGAGAATACCCTGAAGGCCAAGGGAGCTCGAAAGAGTTCCCGATGCTAGGCGTCGTCGGACTCACCGTCCGATGAGTCTGCGGTGCACTCTTCCCCTGAAGACGAGGAAGAGGAAGAAGAGGCTCCCCCACCGACTGGGAGAGACAAGAAAAGGAAGGTCGCCCCAACTGGGGAGGCCGGAGGGTGCAAGAAGGGAAGGACGCTCCTTTCGGACAGCTCTACCACCGCCGACGAAAGTGAAGACAGGTGGTTGCCTAGGGCCAAGCCGCAGGGGACATCGTAAGTATTTGGATACCAAAGTAACCCATAGGATTCCTTTGTCGCATTACTTTCCCTAACGCCGAACTCCATTGTGCAGGCCGCCCCGAGCCAATATCGAGGTATCCTCGGACGGCTCCCTAGGCTCGTCGGACATGGATAGCGATCCAGTCTCGACCGCCACCTCCCCTCATCCAGCCGACGACGCCGAGGTGCTGTCTCAAGAGGCACCGGATCAAGGGGGGACAGTCCCGGAGGTGCCTCAAGGCGACCTTTCGGACTCCGGGAGCCGAGGGGACGGGGTCCCCGAGAGCTTCGAGTTCGGCCCTCAGCCGAACACCGCGCCGGACCCTCCAACGGCTCCGAGCTCGGGCATGCGGTCCCCTTCTAAGGGGGGTGAGACGCCTATGCCGGTGACCTCTGTCCATCCAGAGGCGCCGAACACTATGTTGGAAGCGCTTCGCAGCGCTTCCATCGAGGAGGAGCACCACACTATCATGAGTGCGGTGATCCAGAAGGTTGAGTCCACCAAGAGCGGATTGACTGAAGCCTGTACTAGCCTTCTAACAGGCTTCGAGGTAAGTGTTTTAAAATGTAGTAGAAATATTACCGCATAGACAGTAGCCCCTGATGCTTTGTTTGGTGTTCACAAAGAAAAGCCGAACAGAGGATCAAATAATATCGCAGGAGTCTAATACAAGTATGTCAATATGCATATGCAGGCTTTGCTGCTGGCGTCCGCCGCACTAACTGCGGAGGTCGCCGTACTGAAGGAGGCCCTCGAGGGGTCCCAGAAAGAGCTCGACCAGAAGAGCTTCTCCGTCGAGCTACCGTAGATGTTCCGGTGCCGATAAGTGACCAGCTGAAGCAGATGGCCGAGCTACATAAGGCGGCCGATCAGGCCATGAAGGGCTTCATAGTCCGGTTGTGGCCTGGTGATGCACTTCCGAACAGCTTCTTTGGCCTGGTGAGGCGGCTTGTGGATGCCTGCCCACAGCTGGAGATCGTCAAGCGACTCGTCTGCATTGAAGGTGCACGCCGGGCCTTCGCCCGTGTAAAAACGCAGTGGGTCAAGCTAGACGCCGTGAAGCTGATCAAGGAGGGGCCGCCGGAGGGCAAGGAGCACCGCCACCCCGAGATGTACTACGAGGGTGTTCTGCCGGGCGCTCGTCTTATCGCGGATGAGTGTTCACAAAATGTAATATTTGAATGAGACTTGCTCGTTTTTTATTCTGTGTGATGAAAACTTGTTTCATATGCGCTATGCAACGCCTGTGTGAATTTAAAATATTACCTTCTGTTTGGCTATTTATCCAATCTGAGAGATGGCTAGTCCTCGGCTTCTGCCCCCATACCACGAGTGCTGGGTGTTCGGGCTAAACCCGAGCACTCTTGTTCCCATGTTTGGGTCCTTCGAGGGAGGTGCTCAGCACAATGAACAAGGCAACCGGACTAATAATGCTTTATCACTCTCACTTAGCCATAGAATTCTATAATTTTAAATTTCAGCGAAGCCCCTGGTATTCGGAAGGCCGAATTCGGGGCGCGATACACGCCTGTAAGCCGGACGGAGCCGGCCCCTCGCCCTAAGCGACATAAGTCTTTAGGGACTCGAAAAACCTCGCCGAACAGCGACCAGTCTCTCGCCTTATCATGACAGTTAGTTTTAGCTTTCTCTACTGATGTGCTCGGCCCGGCAGAACCTGGGCACAATCGCAGTAGTTCTCCTAGCGCTACCTTAGCCGATAGAGCGGAACGTAAGGTACCAAAACATAGGAGCCAGGCAAACCCAACATTTGACCAAAGACATGATTCGGAGCTGATGCATATAATGCTATAAGTTCGGTGTGCCGCACTTGTGAAAGTGTTTGGACTTTTCACACCATATTGTGGGTACGTAAGCCCCTGGTGCATTGGCCGTACCAGAGTGTACAGTTGCTAGGCGTCATTAATGAACACATAGATATGTATACATATAACAAAAATGCGATAATAGTTGTGATGTCATGCATTGTATATTAAAAAATTGCATTAAAGCAGAGTGATACAGATAGTGTAATAAGCAGAAGAGTAGGACTATGTCCCTTCCAAGGGCGAGCTGAGGAATTATATGAAATCTGTAATCCACCTGGGAATTCCATAGTTGTCGGCCTCATTGGTTGTTGTATCATGTGTTCGGCAATAGTGCTACCAGACAGTGTTTCCAGAGATTGAAGTCCTGAAAGAAAAAGAAAAATAACCAAACGGGAAGCCCCTGGTGCGGTTTAGGCCGCGTTTTGGGCATGCCGTAGTTGTGCCCCCCTCCCCACCTGTGCCCATGGTATTTTTAATGCGTAATTATGTACGCACGGCATGAACAACGCCGTTGGGCTGGGATTGGGGTGGCCGCCGTATTGCTACGCGAGCTCAGATCGCGCCAGGCAGTCTGTTTGCCGATTGCCCCGAGCGCGCTTGAAGGTGTCCGGGCTTTGAAACGCCGAACTGGTAGATTGCCTTGAGAGGCTGCTTTGCGCTTCTGCTGCAAGGGCCGCGGTGTGCTCCTCTATTCGGAGAGAGCGCTCTATGTTTCCGTTGACTGTAATAAGTCCGCGAGGTCCTGGCATCTTGAGCTTGAGGTATGCATAATGTGGCACCGCATTGAATCTCGCGAATGCGGTTCGTCCAAGCAGCGCGTGATAACCACTGCGGAACGGAACTATATCGAAGATTAACTCTTCGCTTCAGAAGTTATCCGGGGATCCGAAGACCACTTCCAGTGTAATTGAGCCTGTGCAGTGGGCCTCTACGCCTGGAATGACGCCTTTAAAGGTCGTCTTTGTGGGTTTGATCCTTGAGGGGTCTATACCCATTTTACGCACTGTGTCCTGATAAAGCAGGTTCAGGATGCTGCCGCCGTCCATAAGGACTCGAGTGAGGTGAAATCCGTCGATGATTGGGTCTAGGACCAGTGCGGCGAATCCTCTGTGATGGATACTAGTGGGGTGGTCCTTGCGATCGAAGGTGATCGGACAGGAGAACCAAGGGTTGAACTTTGGGGCGACTGGCTCCAACGCATATTCGTCCCTGAGCGCATGCTTCCTCTCCCTCTTGGGGATGCGGGTTGTGTATATCATGTTCACCGTCCGAACTTGCAGGGGAAACCTCTTCGGTCCTCAAGTGTGCGGCTGCCGGGGTTCTTCCTCGTCATCGCTATGCGGCCCCTTGTCCTTGTTTTCGGCAATTAACATGCCGGCCTGCTCGAACACCCAACAATCCCTATTGGTGTGATTGGCTAGCTTGTCTAGGGTGCCGTGTATTTGACACGAGCGATCGAGTATACAGTCCAAGCTGGACGGACCCTGCGTACTTTGTTTGAATGGCTTTTTCCGCTGAGCGGGTTTAGAGCCTTTAAATCCGGCATTGACTGCCGTATCCTCGGTACTTTCACCGTTAATGCGGCGCTTATGCTTGTTGTGACGTGACCTGCTATTGCCGTCCTTGGTATCTGAGGTACCATGGTTTTTTGATATGTTGTTACTGCGAGCCAACCAGCTGTCTTCTCCCGCACAAAAGCGGGTCATGAGCATCATGAGGGCTGCCATAGATTTTGGCTTTTCCTGACCAAGGTGCCAGGCTAGCCACTCGTCTCGGATGTTGTGCTTGAAAGCCTCTAAGGCCTCCGCATCCGGAAAGTCGACGGTTTGAGTTTTCTTTGTAAGGAACCGAGTCCAGAATTGCCTGGCCGACTCTTCTGGCTGCTAAATTATGTGGCTCAAGTCATCGGCGTCTGGTGGTCGCACATAAGTGCCCTGAAAGTTGTCGAGGAATGCGGCTTCCAGATCTTCCCAACAGCTAATGGAGTCCATTGTCAAGCTATTAAGACAATGCCGCGCTGGTCCTTTGAGTTTTAGTGGGAGGTATTTGATGGCATGTAAGTCATGACCGCGGGCCATGCGGATGTGGAGGAGGAAGTCCTCAATCCATACTACGGGGTCTGTTGTGTCGTCGTATGATTCAATGTTTACAGGTTTGAAACCTTCTGGGAATTGATGTTCTTTTACTTCGTCTGTGAAGCATAAGGGGTGTGCGGCGCCTCTATATTGGGCTATATCATGACACAGCTCGTATGGGTCCTGCCCGCTGTGTTCGGCCCGGCCGGATTTGCTTTTACTATATTCGGCGTGACATTTACCGTCTCGTAGAGTGGTGCGCCCTCGTGATCTGTAGATTGATCTTGAATGCTTTGCTTTGTCCTCCAATATGTCTCGTAGGTCTGGCGAATCTCCCCATTCCTTTTTATTTGGATGGCATTGGGGTGGAGGCTGAGCTTTTGGCTGGAATGCCTCTCTATCATGGCCACGATGTGGCCGATCAGCCGTATCATACGCTTCTTCCTCCAGTCGGGGTAGTAACCTGCGCCTTGGGTAACTCTTGGAGGGATGATGGAGTTTATATTCCTCGGCCGCGAGGACTTCAGTCCATTTTCCAGCTGATTAGCTTGAAGCTGCTGCTACTTTTTCTTCAGGCTATTTGCCATGGCCATAAGCCTGCGCTTGAAGCACTCTTGTTCGACGGGATCCTCTGGTATGGCGAATTCATCATCGCCGAGGCTTGCCTCGTCTTCGGAGGGGGCATGTAATTGTCATCCTCCTCCTCTCCGCCAGCCGCTCTGTCGGGAGAGCTGGCTCCTTCATCCTCCTGATCTAACTCTTGCTGGAGGGGATTTTTGTTGTCTTCCGCACTATCCGGAGTGTTATTATCTCCTGTGACGGTATCACCACTTTTGCTTTGGCGGGTGAGGGAGTCCTGGATTAGGGGTTGTTCGGGTAGCCGGACTATACCTTCAGCCGGACTCCTGGACTATGAAGATACAAGATTGAAGACTCCGTCCCGTGTCCGGATGGAACTTTCCTTGGCGTGGAAGGCAAGCTTGGCGATGCGGATATTCAAGATCTCCTACTATTTTAACCGACTCTGTGTAACCCTAACCCTATCCGGTGTCTATATAAACCGGAGGGTTGTAGTCCGTAGGTAATCAACTCCATACACAACAATCATACCATAGGCTAGCTTCTAGGGTTTAGCCTCCTTGATCTCATGGTAGATCTACTCTTGTACTACCCATATCAACAATATTAATCAAGTAGGAGTAGGGTATTACGTCCATCGAGAGGGCCCGAACCTGGGTAAAAAACATCGTGTCCCTTGTCTCCTATTACCATCCGGCCTTGACGCACAGTTCGGGACCCCCTACCCGAGATCCGCCGATTTTGACACCGACATTGGTGCTTTCATTGAGGGTTCCTCTGTGTTGTCGCCTTTAGGCCCGATGGCGCCTTTGATCATCAACAACGATACGGTCCAGGGTGAGACTTTTCTCCCCGGACAGATCTTCGTCTTCGGCGGCTTCGCTCTGCGGGCCAATCCGCTCGGCCACCTGGAGCAGATCGAAAGCTACGCCCCTGGCCATCAAGTCAGGTTTGGAACCTTAAACTACACGGCTGACATCCGCGGAGACTTGATCTTCGACGGGCTCGAGCCACGGCCAAGTGCGCCGCACTATCTCGAGGGGCATGATCTAGCTCTGCCCCCGGACAGTGTCCCGGAGGCCGCACACGCATCGGTTCCGACCCCTAACTCGGAGCCTATTGCGCCAATTGAGGATGAGCGGTTGGACGTCACCTCGGGGGCTGCGATCCCGAAAGCGATCGAGCCGAACGCTAGCCCCGCACTCTGCACGACCCGTGACTCCGAGGATCCGGACTCCTCCCCGGACTCCGAACCCCCCGCGCCCCTGCCAATCGAATCCGATGGGGCGCCGATAATGGAGTTCACCACCGCAGACATCTTTCAGTGTTCGCCTTGTGGTGATATGCTGAACTCTCTCAAGTCTCTCTCCTTATCAGGAGAGCCCTGGCCGAACTACGGTCAGCGAGGATGGGATACGGACGATGAAGAAATTCAAAGCCCACCCACCACCCACTTGGTAGCCACTGTCGACAATTTAAATGACATGCTCAACTTTGACTCCGGAGACATCGATAGCATGGATGACGATGCAGGAGATACCGACAAACCAACGCCCATAGGGCATTGGACAGCCACCTCATCTCATGATGTGTACATGGTGGATACCCCTAAAGGAAGCGACAACGAGGAAAAGGGGGATGGGATGGGAGATCGACCCCCCGAAAAGCAATCAAAGCGTCGGCGTAAACGCCGACCCAAGCCCCGCCTCGACAAAAACCCAGCCATAGAGCAGGACGAGCCGGTAGATGACGAGCAGGCCTTAGAGCAACCGTTCGAACAGGGCAACACGGATAGAGAAACCGAACATCCCTCCCCCGGCGAAAACGGCATTCCGGACGACCTCACGCCGAATAAACCTATGGAGCAGAAGAATCTCCATGAAAGGCTCGTTGCAACTGCACGCAGCCTAAAGAAGCAGAAGCGGAAGCTAAAAACAGCGGAAGACGCACTCCGGATTAGATGGAGCAAAGTAATCAATACCACAGATAAGTACGGCGACAGTCGCCGCACTAAAAGCTATCCGAAAAGAAAGCTACTGCCCGAATTCGATGAAGTGGCCCTAGAGCCCTCGCATTCAAAAAATGAAAGAGCCACACGGTCGGATAGACGACCCCATAAAGTGGCAAGCGGCGCCGCACCTAAATCGGCATGCAACCCACTTAAGGATTCGCATCATGGCCCAGTCAGGTCCATTTATGGGCCAAGAAAGCAAGCTCTCGTAAGCAACGCTATGAAGCCATCATCAGAATCCGGCACACCCAAATACAAGGGCACCGCACACCCCCTATGTTTCACCGACGAGGTCCTAGACTATGAATTCCCAGGGGGATTCAAACCCGTAAACATCGAGGCATATGATGGAACAACAGACCCTGGAGTCTGGATCGAGGATTATATCCTCCACATACACATGGCTAGAGGAGATGATCTCCACGCCATAAAATATCTACCCCTTAAGCTTAAAGGGCCAGCCCGGCATTGGCTTAAAAGCCTTCCCGAAAATACAATTGGAATCTGGGAAGAGCTCGAGGATGCTTTCCGAGCAAACTTTCAAGGGACCTATGTCCACCCTCCAGATGCAGACGATCTTAGTCACATAACTCAACAACCCGAAGAATCAGCTCGGCAGTTCTGGAATAGATTCCTCACTAAAAAGAATCAGATAGTCGACTGTCCGGACGCCGAAGCCTTAGCAGCTTTTAGGCATAACGTCCGAGACGAATGGCTCGCCAGACACCTCGGCCAAGAAAAGCCAAGAACAATGGCCGCACTAACAAGCCTCATGACCCGCTTTTGTGCAGGGGAGGACAGCTGGTTGGCAAGGTGCAGCCCCAGCGACCCAAGTACAATCAAAACAAGGGATGGAAACGGAAAACCGCGACGCAACAAGGACCGTCGCCGGACTAAGGACAAAAGTCTGAAGAGCACGGCAGTCAATGCCGGATTCACGACAAAATCAGGAAAAATAGCCCCCTCGGGATAACAGGGACGATCCATCCAACCTAAATAAAATCCTGGACAGGATATGTCAGATACACAGTACTCCCGGGAAGCCTGCTAACCATACCCACAGAGACTGTTGGGTTTTCAAACAATCCGGCAGACTCAATGCCGAACACAAGGGGCTCGACACACCAAGCGAAGACGAGGACGAACCCCAAAAGCAGAGCACCAAGAAACAAAAGAACTTCCCACAAGAAGTAAAAACAGTGAACTCACTTCACATAACAAAACGTGCGGCGCCCGTAAAGGTATGCACCACACGGCCCATGCCCAAAGGGTCCTGCCACTGGTTGTCAAAACCGATCATCTTCGATCAGCTAGATTATTCTAGGAATATCAAGAATGTAGTCTGGACTGCCTTGATACTCGATCCAATAATTGGCGGACTCCAGTTTTCAAATGTCCTTATGGACGGCGGCAGCGGACAAAACCTGATATATCAGGATACAATCCAGCACATGGGGATAAACCCAGCAAGAATCCGCAGCAGCAAAACCTCCTTTCAATGGGTAACACCTGGTCCGGACACCCATTGTATGGGTTTTCTCCGGCTCGAAGTTATATTCGGCTCTGCCGATAACTTCCGCCGTGAAAAGCTGACCTTCCATATCGTCCCGTTCTCAAGTCGCTATCTAGCACTACTGGGACGCGAAGCTTTCGCCCGGTTTAACGCAATACCGCATTATGCATCTCTCATGCTTAAGATGCCCGGTCCACGAGGCATCATCTCTTTGAAGGGGAAGCACTAAAGTGCGCCTCCCCAAGCAGGGGACTGTGCGGCCGCTTTGACAGCCCCACAGTAAAATGGCCTCACCGGCCAAAAAACTTCGAAATAGGTCATTAAAGACCACGAACGCGGATAGACGAGGTCGGTACAAAATCATCGTTGATACAGGCTTAGTATCCATATACCCCCGCACTAGGGGCTCCATGCGTATACAATAAGAGACAATAAAGCTCAATTTTATATATTTTACTTTACACTTTGTTTATTTTAAACTTTTGTTCAGCACGACCCGTTTTCAGCTCAGTTCCTCTCTTTTACAGATGAACGTCGTGTGGCGCCCATCCAGGATACGGCACAACGGAGACACAGGCGCAGACGTGCAGTAGGGACCCGTCCTAAAGGATTCTTTTTAGATTAAGACCCTGCGTAAACCTTTTTTACTGTCTCTTGTTGCTACACATCCCCTGGTTTTTTCTGATATAACCAAGGAGGAGGCTGGCGTCTTGGCATGTGGCCACGTCAGAAATTTTTGCACGTACGTGGACACTAGGGGCTTTTTTAATAAAGAGTATTGTTTCGCCCGCACTCTTAAAGACCGAACACCTTAGGGAGTGTTCGGCATCGCGAGTTTTGGCATTATATGCATCAGCTCCGAATCATGTCTTTGGTCAAATGTTGGGTTGCCCAGCTCCTGAGTTCGGCTACCTTACGTTCCACTCTATTGGCTAAGGTAGCACCAGGAGAACTACTGCGATTGTGCCCCCGGTTCGGCCGGGCGAGCACCTTAGTAGAGAAAGCCGAAAACTGACTGTCATGATGTAGTGTGAGACTGGTTAGCCACTCGATGACCTGTCGGAATCTATCGGATTCCTCCGCTTTAACGAAGGGCCGCTTCCCGGTCAGGCACATACGCGCCTCGAATTCGAACGAGCGCAGTTGCCACCAAGGAGCTACCTAAAGAGTCTCATTGTTAAACTCCTATGGCTAAGTGAAAGTGTTAAAGCATTATAGTCCGGTTGCCTGGCCCGCTGCGCTATCACCTCCTTTGTAGGACCAAGACGTTGGGTTAAGTGTGAAAATGCGTCTTCAGCGAGCACCCCCGCACTATGTGCGTGGGGGCTGAAGCCAACGACTGCCATCTTCCAGATTCTATATATATATATATCTTAGAACGGCCGCACAGGAGGTGTTCCCAATACTTGGAGGCACAAGTATAAAAAAAGGCCAGTACAGTTTATCAAAATATTACTTTATAATTACATATGCTATCATAACATAGCATCTTTCGGGCACTGCATCTCTATTACACGAGCGCCTTCAAGAACTTCCTGAAAATAGTGCTCGGAGGGTACTCGGCTTTTGTCCGAATCTCGGGTAGCAACAACGGTGGTCTCCATCTCTGCCCAGTATGTCTTAACACGGGCAAGAGCCATCCTAGCACCCTCTATGCATGGTGACCTCTTCAATGCATTTATACACGACACCGCGTCAAGGAATTGCTGCACCAAGCTGAAATAATTCTTTGGCTCCAATCTCCCCGGCCACAGGAGACCCATGACGTACTTCATGGCGAGTCCAGACAACCTATTCAGTTCGGCCCATTGAGCCAAACGATCATCCACTGCCAGTGGACGCTCTAGATTGTGAAACTGCGACCAGAAAAGCTTTTCCACTTCGCGATCTTTCTGATCTCGAAAGTGTTCGGTCGCATCAGCAGCACTCGCTGCCAAGTCCAGATAGGTATCCTCCACACTCCACATCCGGTCCAACGGAGCAAACTTCGGATCACAAAATTTCCTTCGCAGCATAAAGGGCTTTCCAGCCGCAATATGTTCGGCCTGACGCAACTCGTCCTTCGCAGCTCTCATCACAGAGCAAGCGTCCTTGGCATCCGCAACGGCCTTCTCTAAGTCCGTCTGTCTCGCCAGGTCTTCTTTCTCAAGAAGTTTTCAACGGTCTGCAGCGCTCTTTAACTTCTCGGCCATCTCGGCCATCTCTTCTTTGCTTCGGCAGTGAGCAGCCTGTTCGGCTCTCAGCTCTTCAAGGGCCTTCTCGGCAGCCGCATCGCTTTTTTTGGCTTGCTCCTTAGCTCGGGCAAGTTCTGCCCTAAGATTCTCCATGGCGGCCGTACCATCTGCGTCAAGCACACACATTGTAAGACACCTGCATGAAGCTCCTCTTACCCGATGCCGCCCGAAGAATTACATACCTTGAGCCTCATCAAGCCGCTTGTTGACAAGCGCGATGTCAGCATCTGCCACGTCCAGTTGCCGCTTTAGTTCGGCTACATCATCAGTTCGGCTAAATTCCGGACACCTCGCCACCTACATTCAAAGGCGACATCTTAGACCTGGGATATGATCCTCTGCGTGCCGTCATTTCTTGACAACGCGCAGAGTCTCAGGGGCTACTATCTACACAGGGCGCATCTTACTTATGCGCAACTGACAAAAGTGTACCCTATCTAACGTACCTCAAAACCCGTCAGTAAACTTTTGACGGCCTCATGCAATCTGCTTTCTGCGGACGAAATCCTTTCAATCATCGTGCCCATCAACGCACGGTGCTCCTCTAAGATAGAAGCTCGCCCCAGCAGAATCTTTAGCTCCTCCGGCCGAGCACTAGACGGTGCCGGACTTGTCCTATGGCCTCTTTCAAAGGCCGCACGCGGAGAGCCTTGGGGGGCCACATAGCTATCTTCTGCCCCTGCCGGATTCAGAGAAACCCTCCACGAAGACACCTCAGGGTCGCCCGCCTCGCTAGGCGGTACGGTAGGGGGAGGCGTCCCGCTCTCCATCATCTCTGAAAGAAGATCCCCCAAAGACGAGCTCTGCTGAGAAGGGCTGAGGTCCGAGCTACAAGGTAAAATTTCGGTTAATCTTCTCAGATATAAATCAAGGATTTCTTTCATCCCTCAAAAGGAAAACCTCTCTCTACTTATGGTTCGCTGGAGGGCTGATCCCTTTGAGGGCATAGTTCGGTGGAAGAACTCCCCGACGTCAGACCCACTGACGAGGATTTTCTCCCCTGCTTCGGGGCCATGGTCTCCGGGTCATCAGAGGTGGCCCTCTTCTTCCCCTTGGGAGAGGAATTGTCGGTTCCTCCCTTCGGAGCAGCCTCCTTCGAGGAGGCCATAGTTCCCTTGTCCTTCCCCTTACTTCCCTCCAAAGGCATTATCTTCAACATCCTGACAAGCGCGGGATTCGGCCTGGTTTCGGGAAGGGGAACCGGACACCTGATCAGCTTTGCCTTCGCTATCCACTCCTGTTTAAAAGGTCAGCTCTTTTAGGGGCAAGTTTATGACGATTATATGGATAGTAGGTCCGGGCACAAGGTTACTTACTTCGGTATCCGGGCGATTGCAGCTTAGGCCTGCGTCCTCGGTCAAATCCGGACACATCATTTGTGATCCGAAGAACAGTTTATACATCTCCACGGGCGTTGCGCCCACAAAATGATGGAGAGCTTGTGGTCCTTCCGGATTAAACTCCCACAGACGAAGGGAGCGACGTTTGCCGGGCAGTGTTCAGCGAATCAGCCTGACCTGCGTCACCTTGACCAGGTTAACCTGATGCGGCCCTGCAACAAGGGCACGTCATTGGATAACCCCCAATCTAATCCTTTGTTGACCCATGACGCTAGCCGTGATGGGGCACCCGAGAGGAAGGCAGGAGGCGCCGCCCACTTGCCGCTCCTGGGAGCGGTGATATAGAACCATTCTCGTTGCCACAAGCCGAGCTCCTCTTGAAAGGAGCCCTCGGGCCATGGAGCATCAGCATTCTTACTTATGACAGCGCCTCCGCACTCTGCGTGCCGTCCCTCGATCATCTTCGGCTCCACTCCAAAAGTCTTGAGCCATAATCCGAAGTGAGGAGTGACACGGAGGAACGCTTAGCACACAACGATGAATGAGGAAATGTGGAGGATGGACTCCGGAGCTAAGTCATGAAATTCCAGCCCGTAATAAAACAGCAGCCCCCTCACCAAGGGATCCATCGGGAAGCCTAACCCCCGAAGGAAGTGAGACGTGAACACTACGCTCTCACCGGGCTGGGGACTAGGAATAGCCTGCTTTTGAGCAGGCAACCTATGCGAAATTTTGGCGGTCAAGAACTTAGCCTCTCTCAACTTTAGCACGTCCTCCTCCGTGACGGAGGAGGGCATCCATCGGCCTTGAAGGTCGGAACCGGACATTGTCGAAGGTCCGAAGCGCCTGGAATCTGGAGCCTAGGATGTTGGAACTCGAGGGGACGGGCGAACTCGTTTGAGATTGGAAAAAGGAGTAAGGCCTTGGTCTCTTTATAAGAGGTTGACTACCAGGAGCCCTCCCCGTAACCGTTTAGGACTCGCTTTTAATCGAGAAAACATGCTAACGGGCATGATTGGGTTACCCACGTCCGTATTGATGAGAATCCCGTAAAAGGGGGGCACACGATCTCTGCTTTGACAAGACGTGCCAAGGAAACCGCCTCGCAAAACACGCTGAGGTGGAAAAGTGAAAACGATTCGAGTAAAGGACTTGGCTGTAGTGTGATGACGCACTGCGGAATACGTCAGCAGATTTGATTTGTGTTAGTATTATTCTCTCTATGGCAATATGTGGAAGCTTATTTTGCAGAGCCAGACACTACTCTTGGTGTCTACAATCTTCTATGAAGGACTTGGAGGAGGAACCCGCCTTGCAATTCCGAAGACAATTTGCGCGCCGGACTCGTCGTCATTGAAGCCTGGTTCAGGGGCTACTGAGGGAGTCCTGGATTAGGGGGTGTTCGGGTAGCTGGACTATACCTTCAGCCGGACTCCTGGACTATGAAGATACAAGATTGAAGACTTCGTCCCGTGTCCGGATGGGACTTCCCTTGGCACAGAAGGCAAGCTTGGCGATGCGGATATTCAAGATCTCCTACCATTGTAACCGACTCTGTGTAACCCTAACCCTATCTGGTGTTTATATAAACCAGAGGGTTGTAGTCCGTAGGCAATCAACTCCATACACAACAATCATACCATAGGCTAGCTTCTAGGGTTTAGCCTCCTTGATCTCGTGGTAGATCTACTCTTGTGCTACCCATATCATCAATATTAATCAAGCAGGAGTAGGGTATTACCTCCATCGAGAGGGCCCGAACCTGGGTAAAAAACATCGTGTCCCTTGTCTCCTGTTACCATCCGGCCTTGACGCTTAGTTCGGGACCCCCTACCCAAGATCTGCCGGTTTTGACACCGACAGCGGGACTTAGAGCGGCGCCGCTGACGTCGGCGCTTGGGTTGCTTCTTGGAGGGGTCATCCTCCGCTATCTCGTCACCGTTGCCTTCATTGGGTGTATCCACCATGTATATGTCATACGACGAGGTGGCTTTCCAGTGCCCTATAGGTGCTGGTTCATGTTCTTCTCCTACATCGTCGTCCATAACGTTGATGTCTTCGGAGTCGAAGTCGAGCATGTCGATTAAATCATAGACAGTGGATACAAAGTGGGTGGTGGGTGGGCGTCGAATTTCTTCGTCGTCCGCATCCCAGTCCTGTTGGCCATAATCCGGCCAGGGCTCGCCTGACAAAGAGAGAGAGACCTTATTGAATTCAGAATGTCGCCAAAGGGCGTGTGCTGAAAGATATCCGCAGCGGTGAATTCCATGGTCGGCGCCCAATCGGATTCGATTGGCAGGGGCGCGGATGGTCCGGGGTCCGGAGGATAGTCCGGCACCTTGGAGTCATGGGCTACGCAGAGGATTATGCTGGTGTTTGGCTCGATCGCCATCGAGACTGCAGCCCCTGAGGTGGTGTCTAGCCACCCGTCCTCGATTGGCGCAGCTAGCTCCGATCTAAGGGTCAGAGCTGATGCGGGTGCGACCTCTGGGGTATCGTCCGATGGCAGAGCTAGGTCATACCCATCGTGATAGTGCGGCGCGCCCGGCTGTGGCTCGAATCCGTCGAAGATCAAGTCCCCACGGATGTTGGTCGTGTAATTCAAACTTCCAAATCTGACCTGATGGCCAGGGGCATAGCTTTCAATCTGCTCAAGATCGCCAAGCGAATTAGCCTGCAGTGCAAAGCCGCCGAATACGAAGATCTGTCCGGGGAGAAAAGTCTCACCCAGGACTGCATCGCTATCGATGATAGTAGGAGCCATCAAGCCTAACGGCGACGACACAGAGGAACTCTCAATGAAAGCACCAATGTCGGTGTCAAAACCGGCGGATCTCGGGTAGGGGGTCCCGAACTGTGCGTCTAGGCCGGATGGTAACAGGAGGCAAGGGACACGAAGTTTTACCCAGGTTCGGGCCCTCTTGATGGAGGTAAAACCCTACGTCCTGCTTGATTAATATTGAAGATATGGGTGTTACAAGAGTAGATCTACCACGAGATCAGAGAGGCTAAACCCTAGAAGCTAGCCTATGGTATGATTGTATGTTGTGATTGCTGTCCTACGGACTAAAACCCTTCGGTTTATATAGACACCGGAGAGGTTTAGGGATATACGTATTGCCTAGATTGCCTTCCACGCCAAGTAGAGTCCCATGCGGACACGAGACGAAGCCTTCAATCTTGTATCTTCATAGTCTAAAAGTCCGGCCAATGGAGATAGTCCGGTTGTCCAGAGACCCCCTAATCCAGGACTCCCTCAGAGAGGCTTCACATCCATTAGATGGATACTTGATTAAGGATTCTGGCTCCATGAAGAAAAAGGGTGGGAGGGCGGGAAAAAAAAGGTAACTTGGAGACAGATGAAACAAACACCATTGACGAAAACTGAGATTGGATCTTGCAAATGGGAAAAATGATAGGATCATCTTGAAGGGAAACGCACCGGTTGGAAAGAATTGACATGACAATCTCGATGATCAAGAAGGATTAGCAACCACATGGAAAAATGAGAACACCATTTAGGAAAAGGTATGGATTCAACACTTGGCATTGAAGCAACTCGAATACCGCAACAAAAATAAAAACAAAGGATTGGCTTGCAAAATAAGCCGGAAACAAACATATGATAGATCCCATATCGTATCATGTGTCTGTTGGAAAGATATCCTACGAGATACTTGAATTCCCACTTATAAAACTCCCGAAACTTTCTGGTTATGCAATCAGGTGTTGGGTATACAGGGGAAGCATAATATCTCACCCAAAACTAGCAAATCCTACATCCAGCTGTATCCATCCTTCAACACATCACCAAGAAACCTTCAGAAATCATTTACCTCAACCTTCGATAAGCATCCGTTATACGAGTTATGGAAATACTCCTGAACTCCCGCCCAAGTACTGGGTGGCATCGAGGTTATGTCACCAACAACTGCATAAAAGAGATTTCCGATGTCGGCGAACTCAGGTATTCCAGAACTGCAACGATAAAATTGTGACGACAACACCTCAGAGCTCAACTCCACGGGACACTTCCACAACCCCTAAATGTCAGGAGGCACCAAGAACAATGTTCTCGTCACAAAACCATCGAAACGATTCCAAGATACCCGCGTGATCCTAAAAAAAATTCATGAAATTTCAGGAGAAAAGAGTCAAAACTCTACGTCAGGAGGCCTCACCAGAGTGACGAATGGACTGAGGAGTAAAAAGAATCCTACTCTCCAATATATATAATCCTATAAGACTCAAAACATTTTTCTAGACTCCACAACATCAGCGATTCGATCAAGTAGGGGGCTCCTAAGTCGGGGAAGGCTCTGATACCAACTTGTAACACCCACGATGCGGCTATATCTCCCACGTGTCGGAGCACGACTTAGAGGCATAACCGCATAGTAGGCATGTCACAAGAGGTGTAATCTTTACACATCCCATGTACTAAATAAGAAATGGATAAAGAGTTGGCTTACAATCACCACTTCACACAATACATAAATATATCATACATCATCTAGAATACAATCAAGATTCGACTATGGAACCAACATAAATAAAGAAAACCCCAAATGCTAGATCCCCGATCGCCCCAACTGGGCTCCTCTACTGATCATCCGGAAAAGACACATAGTAACGGCTCGAATCCTCATCGAACTCCCACTTGAGTTTGGTAGCGTCCCCTGCACTGGCATCATCGGCACCTGCATCTGTTTTGGAAGTATATGTGAGTCATGAGGACTCAACAATCTCACACCCTCGCAATCAAGACTATTTAATCTTAAAGGTAGGAAAGGGTAGTGAGGTGGAGCTACAACAAGCACTAGCATATATGGTAGCTAACTTACGCAAAAGAGAGCGAGAAGAGAAGCAAAGCACGGTCGAGAAGCTAAAAAGTGATCAAGAAGTGATCCTGAAACTACTTACGTTCAAGCATAACCCGAGACCGTGTTCACTTCCCGGACTCCACCGGAAAGAGACCATCACGGCTACACATGCGGTTGATGCATTTTAATTAAGTTAAGTGTCAAGTTCTCTACAACCAGACATTAACAAATTCCCATCTTCCCATAACCGCGGGCATGGCTTTCGAAAGTTCAAAACCCTGCAGGGGTGTCCCAACTTAACCCGTCACAAGCTCTCACGATCAATGAAGGATATTCCTTCTCCCAGGAAGACCCGATCAGACTCGGAATCCCGGTTACAAGACATTTCGACAATGGTAAAACAAGACCAGCAAGACCGCCCGATGCGCCGACATCCCGATAGGAGCTGCACATATCTCGTTCTCAGGGCAACACCGGATGAGACATCCTATGAGTAAAACCAAACCACAAGTTTCCCCGAGGTGGCCCCACAGTCTACTCGGTTCAGACCAACACTTAGACAAGCAATGGCCCCGGGGGGGTCCAAAATAAAGATGACCCTTGAGTCTGCAGAACCCAAGGGAAGGTGATAGGTTGTTAGGCAAATGTAAAACCAAGGCTGGGCCTTGCTGGAGGAGTTTTTTTCAAAGCGAACTGTCAAGGGGTTCCCATAACACCCAACCGCTCAAGGAACGCAAAATCAAGGAACATAACATCGGTATGATGGAAACTAGGGCGACAAGAGTGGAACAAAACACCAGGCATAAGGCCGAGCCTTCCACCCTTTACCAAGTATATATATGCATTAAAGTAAACAATATATAATAATAATGATATCCCAACAATATCCATGTTCCAACATGGAACAATTTCCATCTGCAACTAGCAACGCTATAAGAGGGGCTGAGCAAAGTGGTAACATAGCCAAACAACGGTTTGCTAGGAAAGGTGGGTTAGAGGCTTGACACGGCAATATGGGAGGCATGATATAGCAAGTGGTAGGTACCGCGGCATAGCAATAGAGCAAACAACTAGCAAGCAAAGATAGAAGTGATTTCGAGGGTATGGTCATCTTGCCTGCAAAGTTCTCCGAGTTGACGAAAGTTTGATCCTCGTTAGCGTACTCAACAGGTTCCTCGATCACGTACTCGTCTCCCGGCTCTACCCAAGGCAAGAACACAAGCTAAGGAACAACAATCAACCATGGTGCAATGCGCAAGCAACATGATGCAAAACATGGCATGACATGCGGGATGCGTATCAACTTGGCAAACCAAGTGTGCCGCTGGAAACATGAGATGATTCGGTTGAAATCAATATAAAGATCACCGGAATCGGATGCACGGTTTGCAAATGGCAAGCAAAACAAGAATGGCACAATTCTGCGATTAACAGCACGATGCCATCTAGAATGCAACAAGAAACTAAGCTACTGCACTCCAACATAGCAACAAAGCAGATGGAAGTGATCTACTCAAGATGCTTGACAAAAGATGAACACTGAGCTATGGCTAAATCACACAAGAGAAGGTTCAAACAAGCATGGCAAAAGTGCAAAAGATATCAGCTTCTCAGACTTAGTGAAAATATCAACATGTCAGGAATTAATATCAGGAAGCAATGTTTAGAGCAAGCAAACAACATGCTACAGGAACAGATCATAGAAATACAAGGCATGGCATGAATCTACTCAAAGCATAGAACAAAAGTCCCTTACTGACCATAAGCCAAAAAGGCACATAAGATATGATGGCACCCATGTAAACATAGCAAGTTTCGTTAACAGATTCAGACTTAACAGAAAACTGGGCATGCCAAAACAGAGGCTAGGGCACTCCATAATTGCAACATCCATGGAAAAATTTGGTTATCATGTAAACAATCTGCCAGGAACATTTTATAGCAAAAGTAGAGCAAGATTAAGTCATGCTAGGGAACTCCATAATTGCAAATAGGGTCTTGGATGGATAGAGCACAACCATATGTCCAAATCATCCTTACTGAAGCAACTCAAAACAAGCATGGATCTCACTGTAGCAACATGAATACATGGCATAAAAATAACAACAGAGCAATGACTTAGCAAAATCCTAAGTCCCTTAAGTCAGCAATATCACGAGAGCTAATTTGCATGCTTGTGCTAGTCACCACATTGATCACAAAAATACATGGCATACACCCCTGTGAAGATGGCATGGCATAGATCAAAGCACATGTAGAGCTCATGCCCATATGCAGCACCCAACAAATGTAGCAAAAATGACAAATCCTCACACTCTGCTAAGAATCAGCACCTGACAATTTATAGCACTCTTGCATCAATGATTTTGGCATCAAGATGGACTCAAACAAGCATAGCACAATGGAATGAAATGAAGAGCATCTCCCAATGAACATTTTGATATATCCTACACTCAAAACGGAACTATGGATGAGAAGTTATGGCATGATGAACATGGCTTGAAAATAATGCAGAAAAGGGACTTAGAGATGAAAACGAGGTCAACCTCAGATCTAGGGTTCACGGGGCATGGATGTCGATGCAGCCGCGTTCCCGCCGGAGACAACGGGGACGGCGGCAGGAGTGGAGGAAGGGATCACCGGAGACGGCGAAGCGACACGGTGGAGCGGAGGTCGGCGACGCTGGAGCGGAGGTCGGCGACGCTGCGATGGCCGGCAAGGCGCGTAGGCGGGCAGGCGGAGCACGGGGACACCGGCGCGCGGCGGCGAGGGCCGGGCGCTCGGGGCGGCGCGGTGCTAGGGTGCGGGGAGCGGGACACCAGGGTGATCCAGGCGGCGGTGGGGCTCGGTCGCGCGGGTAGTGGGGTGCGGGACCCGGCGGCAGGCGGCGGAGGTTGCCGGCGAGGTTGAGAGGCGGCAGAGGTCGCGAGCGCCGACGAGCAACCGACGTGTCAGGACCGGTTTTCCAGGATATAAATTTCCCAGTCAATGGTCCTTGTGCTCACCAGCCCCAGGATTACTGTTAGCTGATGAAACACAACCTTGATACAGAAATTCCAAGCAAAATATAAAATATGCAGTACAAGACCATTCTCGTCCATGATTACAACAAAAGTTTTCTAATGGGTGACGGCGGAAGCAGTTTGCGGATCATCAGCGTCTATGGGACTCCATTTCCCACAGGAACAGCTGACCTGGATGACTCCTATCTTCGCGCGGCTGCTATCTCCATTGCCTAAGTTCCGGGACTGTCGTTGTTGAGCTCCTCTCCAAGCAAGAAATCTGGCCAAGACAATAGCCAGGGACAAGCCAGTGAGTGCTTTGAATGTACTCACAGACATCATGAAAACTGGTATAACATAGCAGGTGATAATCATGCACTGAAATAGTCCATGATCACTTAGTCAGTCCCAAAATAAAATTCATGATGCACGTAAGCAGGTCATTCGTATTAAACAGGAATAAGTGATCTGAGAATGAAGATAAAATAAACCGATCGGGTGTCTAAAACGATGCCTCGAAAGGATAATAATATAAAGCATGCCTCAGTCGGGCGTCTGAGCGACGCCACATAAAGGGCTTATAAGAAAAATAAATAACATGTGGGCCATAGTCGGGCGTTGGAGAGACACCACCCAAAGGGCTTATAAGGAAAAAAAATCAACATGCCACAGTCGGGTGTCTGAGCGACGCCACATAAAGGACTTATAGGAAAAATAAATAACAAGCATGCCACAGTCGGGCGTCTGGGCGACACCACATAAAGGGCTTATATAATAATCACAATGAGTATTCAGGAGGTAGAACCATCCCAGGGATACTCAACAATTCGACAACAATATAAATGGTTAATCCATAATAATAATAATCACAATCATCATCCGTCACATGTCATGATCAATATTCTGGTTTAGAAATTTTCCTCCGAAGACCGACACTAAGACCGACACTTGACCCATCCTAGACTGTAGTCCTTAACCATGGACACGGCTATTCAAATAGATATAATCTCTACAGAGGGTGTACTCTTTACCCATGAGTAACCGATTCCTTTAGTCCATCGGGACTAATTCCGTTTATGGTCTTTTAATTGAAAACACACCTGACCCGCACACACTAGCTTAACTTACCGGTGTCTGGAATCACCCACGACACCCGTTCAGCAAAACTCTAAGTGGGGAGGCTACAACCTCGACTAGCATGGGATCAAATTTATACCGCGCGCTACTAAGGGTTGCCCCCCTCTCGGTCCCAACCGGAAACACCCATGCCCCCAGACCAAGTGACATTCCTACCAGAGGCCTATGGTATCTTTCACTATGCCCTCTCTGTATGGTGTGTGCCAAGGAGGGGTTGACAACTTACTGGACCGTACCCTACCTGCGGTAGGGACAAGTGGTAGCATGAAACAAGTATGGGGTTACCAGAACAAGACTTGATCAACGGCCAACTCAGGAGGTTTATGTATTCCCTGCATGGTTAGCACAACAATGCTTTGCACAGTATTACTGACAGGGCCACCACCCCTCAGGCTCCATCATGCCTCACTGCACATCCTCGCCACAACAAGATGTCAGTAATGTGGTTGTATCCACCAGAACACAACCCTCTTTTGGGCATGAGAACTGGCTGCTGTCATCCTTATCACATATATATAGCAGAAAGATTTTCACCATATGCTTATATGCATGAGTATGATTTCCACATAAAATAATGCCACTCCACATGATCAAAAATGATGGAGTTTTAAATAGTCTAGCAAACAACACACAACTTGTATCATATCTGAGTTCAAGATGCTTGCCTTTAGTGTGTGGAGGGGTAGGGTGCACCACAAAACTTTTTCAAAAGTTTTCTTCTCTCCCCATTTCCTATTTGGAAAAATTCAAATCAACATACATTTCCAAAAAAGTGCAAAAAAAAGTTGTTGGAACATTTTTGAAATAAATATGTAAATAAACTAGATGAAATTTGAGGAATAATAGAAAAAGAATCAACTCATTTGAAGTTTTATTTTAAAAGATATAGCCAGTCAAAGTTTTGGTCAACTCGGTTTTTAATAAAATCTGGAAAAAAAAGAAAACGGTTCAGACTCGAATACGTATTAGCGCAGGGAAGACGTACTCAGCGGAGGGCGCCTTCAGTTAGAATTGTTGGGGTCCGGCCTAGTCGCTGACGTGCGGGCCCCACTTGTCGGGTTTCTCTTCCTCTTGCGCTTTGAATGTACTCACAAACATCATGAAAACAGTTATAACATAGCAGGTGAAAATCATGCACTGAAATAATCCATGATCACTTAGTCAGTCCGAAAATAAAATTCATGATGCACGTAAACAGGTCATTCGTATTAAACAGGAATAAGTGTTCTGAGAATGAAGATAAAATAAACCGATCGGGTGTCTGAAACGATGCCTCGAAAGGATAATAATATAAAGCATGCCTCAGTCGGGCGTCTGAGCGACGCCACCCAAAGGGCTTATAAGGAAAAATAATAATCAACATGCCACAGTCGGGTGTCTGAGCGACGCCACATAAAGGACTTATAGGGAAAATAAATAACAAGCATGCCACAGTCGGGCGTCTGGGCGACACCACATAAAGGGCTTATATAATAATTACAATGAGTATTCAGGAGGTAGAACCATCCTAGGGATGCTCAACAATTCGACAACAATATAAATGGTTAATCCATAATAATAATAATCACAATCATCATTCGTCACATGTCATGATCAATATTCTGGTTTAGAAGTTTTCCTCCGAAGACTGACACTAAGACCGACACTTGACCCATACCATACTATAGTCCTTAACCATGGACACGGCTATTCGAATAGATATAATCTCTGCAGAGAGTGTACTCTTTACCCACGAGTAAAGGATTCCTTTATTCCATCGGGACTAATTTCGTTTACGGTCTTTTAATTGAAAACACACCTGACCCGCACACACCTGCTTAACTTACCGGTGTCTGGAATCACCCACGACACCCGTTAAGCAAAACTCTAAGTGGGGAGGCTACATAAAGGGTTTAGAAGTTTTCCTCCGAAGACTGACACTAAGACCGACGCTTGACCCATACCATACTATAGTCCTTAACCATGGACACGGCTATTCGAATAGATATAATCTCTGCAGAGAGTGTACTCTTTACCCACGAGTAAAGGATTCCTTTATTCCATCGGGACTAATTTCGTTTACGGTCTTTTAATTGAAAACACACCTGACCCGCACACACCTGCTTAACTTACCGGTGTCTGGAATCACCCACGACACCCGTTAAGCAAAACTCTAAGTGGGGAGGCTACATAAAGGGTTTAGAAGTTTTCCTCCGAAGACTGACACTAAGACCGACGCTTGACCCATACCATACTATAGTCCTTAACCATGGACACGGCTATTCGAATAGATATAATCTCTGCAGAGAGTGTACTCTTTACCCACGAGTAAAGGATTCCTTTATTCCATCCGGACTAATTTCGTTTATGGTCTTTTAATTGAAAACACACCTGACCCGCACACACCTGCTTAACTTACCGGTGTCTGGAATCACCCATGACACCCGTTAAGCAAAACTCTAAGTGGGGAGGCTACAACCTCGACTAGCATGGGATCAAATTTATACAGCGTGCTACTAAGGGGTGCCCCCCTCTCGGTCCCAACCGGAAACACCCATGCCCCCGGACCAAGTGACATTCCTACTAGAGGCCTCTGGTATCTTTCACTATGGCCTCTCTGTACGGTGTGTGCCAAGGAGGGGTTCACAACTTACTGGACCATACCCTACCTGCGGTAGGGACAAGTGGTAGCATGAAACAAGTATGGGGGTTACTGGAACAAGACTCGATCTACGGTCGACTCAGGAGGTTTATGTATTCCCTACATGGTTAGCACAACAATGCTTTGCACAGTATTACTGACAGGGCCACCACTCCTCAGGCTCCATCATGCCTCACTGCACATCCTCGCCACAACGAGATGTCAGTAACGTGGTTGTATCCACCAGAACACAACCCTCTTTCGGACTTTATCCAAACTACCACTAGGCATATATGGCATGAGAAGTGGTTGATGTCATCCTTATCACATATATATAGCAGAAAGATTTTCACCATATGCTTATATGCATGGGTATGATTTCCACATAAAATAATGCCACTCCACATTATCAAAAATGATGGAGTTTTAAATATTCTAGCAAAGAACACACAACTTGTATCATATCTGAGTTCAAGATGATTGCCTTTAGTGTGTGGAGAGGTAGGGTGCACCACAAAACTTTTTTGAAAGTTTTCTTCTCTCCCCATTTCCTATTTTGAAAAATTCAAATCAACATACATTTCCGAAATAGTGCAAAAAAAATATTGTCGGAACATTTTTGAAATAAATATGTAAATAAACTAGATGAAATTTGAGGAATACCAGAAAAAGAATCAACTCATTTGAAGTTTTATTTTAAAAGATATAGCCAGTCAAACTTTTGGTCAACTCTGTTTTTAATAAAATCTGAAAAAAAGAAAACGGTTCAGACTCGAATACGTATTAGCACAGGGAAGATGTACTCAGTGGAGTGCGCCTTCACTTAGAACCATTGGGGTCCGGCCTAGTCGCTGACGTGCGGGGCCTGCTTGTCGGGTTTCCCTTCCTCCTATCGCGCGCCTGGACAGAGAGCAGGGGCGGGTTTCGATGATGATTGCCGGCGACAGGGGGCACGAAACGATGCGCTCCGGGTATGCATGTGCTCGGGACGAGATGTCGCATCCATTGGAGGAAGTTAGGGGAGCGGCGGAGCTCGAGGGCGAGTAGCCTTTCCTCCATGGCGAAGGGGAGCTTCGGGAGGGAATGGAGTTTTGCACACCTCGACTCCCGGGCAAAATTGAATGCTGGAAAGGGTCCTCGGGGTCATGATGGAGCTAATGGTGGTGATAGAGTAGAGGGAGGGGCTCTGGTGGCGTCGGAATAAACAGAAGGGTGGCGGTGAGCGTCTCGGCCGGAGGCGAAGGAGATGGCATCTTTCGGTTAATCAGTGGCTTGGGGAAGCTCTAAGAGAGGATTGGGGCACTGCTCGAGGCTGAGGGGGGTCGGAGAAGGGCCTATATATAGGCGGCGACGTCAGTCTCACGGCTGCGGATAAGATCGCGGGCGAACCGCCATTCTGTTGCTGGCAGGACGACGTGGTGGAGACTAGCGGGGTTTGGGAGGGCGAGCGGATGAGGATGGACCGCTCACGAGGGCAGCTGGCTACGAAGGAGGCTTGGGCGGCGCCGTCCATGGCAGGAGCGGACGCGGCCACAGGCGTGCCGCCAAGAAGCTTGCTGCGGCGATGCTGCAGGCAGCGAGGGGGCGGTCGAGTGGGGCGAGACACAGCTACACCAGCGGATCAGATCGAGCTCGGGGGAGGGGTCGACCTGTGACGCGATAGCTCGGGCGCACGCACGTGCAAAACGCACGCTCTGGCTGCGCCCGGTGCACGCACGGTGACCGCTCGATGAAATGCCCTGGTGAGCTAGGAGGCTTGGATGCAAACACAAATTAACAGGGCTAGGTTATCACTAGCTAGGGGATTAGTGGACATGATGGTTTGTCCAGAAGAGGAGGTTCGCAATACAGATGCAACACCATGCCAAATCTGGTCATCGGCTACAGGTGTTTGATGAAATGCCAGCGACATCTAAATGACTTTGATGGCAACCAAACCTTCCAGATCGGTGTCTCCTTAGCTGAAATGGATGGTGGTGGAGTTGGTTTGGGAAAGCAAAGAACTACGCAATGCAAGTTTTAGTGAAACTCAATTTTGGGCAGAAAATGAGAGGGGCAATCTGGTAAATTAAAATATGCCTATGGTGCTGATCTCTTGGACTTAAGGGTTTGGTAGGGTTGACTACAAGTAGGAAAAATCCCAAGGTCACCAGAGGAATTTAAAATAGGGTTGCAGTGCAAAATGCCAAACTGGACCATAATGAAAAAAAGGATGGTTTGCTCAAAATTTATAAACACAAAGCTGGATTTTTGCATAAAAATGAGTTATATGCATCTACTGACATCCAGATTTGAAAAATTGAAGTGGAGCTCAAAATTTTCAAAAGGCCAAGAGAGATTTTTACATAAAAAGTTATCTGTAGGCAATGCTTGACATCTCCAAATTTTTATGGAATTTAATAAGAAATATTTTACGCAGTTGTAGTGCAATGGGAGCCCTTAAAAGAATGGAAAAGCCATTTTAAAAGAATCAATGCTTGGCAAAAGTATTATACAAATGCCTTCCACTTTCATACCCAACAAAATTCAAATATATTGAGAAAGCATTCAAGCCCCTCAATATTATCCAAAAGTTTCAGATGAGAGAAAAAAATTAAAATCCAGAGAAAAGAAGTAGCTCTGAAATTAGTAGAAAAGTCAGAAAATAGAAAATAAATCTTTCTGACAAAGTTTTAATTAATAAATCAAGATTAATTTTTTTGGGGTGTTACACGACGGTGACGGGCGGCACGGCGCCGGCATGCGGCTCCGCCCAGATCGGCACGGGGCGGGCCGCGGCGGGCCGCGGCGGGCGCGCACGAGAGAGAGGGTGGCGCGTGATGACGTGGCAGCCTCCGGTTGGACGAAGACGGCGGCGGACATGTCCGGGTGCGGGAGGATCTGTCCGGCGGCGCGAGGTGGAAGGAGGTTAGGGTTGGACCCGGGATTTGGAGAGTGTTGCACATATTTATACCTAGAAGGAGGTGGGAGTGTCCAAATGAGGTGTAGTTTTCGACCACGCGATCGTGATCCGACGAGGGAGGACATGGAAGAGGTTTGGAAGGGTTATTGGGCCGTTTTGGAGGGGTGTTGGGCTGCAACACACACGAGGCCTTTACGATTCCCCGGTAAACAGTTGGAGTATCAAACGGACTCCAAATGGCACGAAACTTGACAGGTGGTCTACCGGTGGTGTACCAAGGCCGCTTGGCAAATCTCGGTCCATTCTGAGAAAGTTTAACACATGCACACGAAAAGAGACAAAAGGGGGCGCCGGAGGACGTAGGAGTGTCGGATTGCAAAATGGACAACGGGGAAAATGCTCGGATGCATGAGACGAACACGTATGCAAATGCGATGCACATGATGACATTATATGGAATGCATGACATGAACAAAATGCGAAACAAAGACAAAAGCCAACCACGAAGGGAATCTCACAACACCTCTCCAGAAAAGGCAAGAGTCGGATTTACAAATATGGAAAGTTGTATCCTGGGCGTTTCTCCCGTCTAGGCTTTCTTTTTTAACATGCGCAGCCCACGACCTCGGATAGGAGGTCCATAGGCATGTTTGTATTTTCTTGAGGGTCGTCATGGATCGACCGGCCTATGGACCTCCCATCCGAGGTTTTATTTTTCCTGAAACATCGGCAGCCCAATTTATGTATTTTTTTGAAGAAAACGTAGAGGTCTGTTCTATTTTTCTATATAAGAATAGGAACGCCTGGTCCAACTTATGTTTCCCTTCTAACTATATTATATATATATTTAAATTATTTTATATGTTATTATATATTATTGTTATTGTCATCATATATTTAACAGATACTTACATATGTAAGAAAACAATATCCCACATCTTATTAACTTATAAAAATAATTTCTTAACAATAAAATCCTGGAATTTTTTGGAAACGAAAATCCTGGTGATTGTGTACAAAAGCTTGGTAAGATTTAAGGACCAATGTAATATATAACAAAATCCTCAACCCCTGTTTATTTTTTGATAACATTGTTGCGCCCACCCCAACATTATAATTAGGATAAGTCCAGCAAAATCATGTATTTCGAGAAAGTGCAAATGGCCTGTAATATTTTAGGAAAAATATAAATGGGCCACTAGGACACTATATTATTTGTTCGCCCAGCCTAGCTAATGGACTGTAATTCAAAAAAAAGAGATCAAATGGACTGTAAATTCTACCCCGCAAAAAAAAGACTGTAAATTCTGAAAAAATGGGTTGAATATGTGCCACATTTTTGGAGGCTGAAATGTGGGCCAATAGGTCGAAGCCAATGCAAGTCGTTGTCAACTTAGTCAACAAATGATTCTAACATCGTTAGCGGTTGGATTTAGATCCAACGACCGGCATCCATCTTCAATCTCTCGTCTTCTTCCTCCAACGCTGTTGGGACCACCTGCTCCCGCCTCCTGCTACTAACAGCTCTGCTTAGCACGCTTCACTGTGAAGCGCTACTCCACCGTTGGCCAGGCCATCCCTCCACCCCTCCACACCTCCTGTTCTTCTCCCCGACTGCTGAACCACACCGCACCAGAACCAGTTAACCCTCGTACACCTCTCCGTCTGCGACTCTACTCCTGCGTCTTCCCATCTTCGGCTCGTGGTTATCCGGGGCCTTGTCGTCATCCACCACCTTGGATGCGCTCGGCGCGGAGTGGTCAACGAATGACACCATCGGAAGTAGACTGTGTGTGGAGAGGCTGATAGCTGGGTCCATGGCCGCACGCAAGGAAATGCCTCCTTATTACGCGCAAAATAATGATTCCTCCACCTGACAGCTAGGACCCACTGGAAGGGCCTTTGTATTTCGCGAAAAATGTTCCCACCGCTGACAGGTCAGACCCACAAGCTATATCTTCGCACGCAAGGAAGTGCAACCTTATTACGCACAAAAAAGGAATACCCCCTACTAGCTGGGACCCACAATAGTGGGAGGATGACTTGTGGGCCAACTAAGTTCACGGGGACGGAGGGCTTTGTCAGCTTACTCAATATAATGATTCTAGCTCCAGTGACCGTACGATGTCCATCCGACGGCTGTAGTGCTTCTTCAACCTCTGGTCTTCTTGCTCCAGCCGCCCAAAGCAGCGCCAATCGTGCCTCATGCTCCTGCCTCCCATGGCCGGCTGCAATGCCGCGGAGGCCTCACCGCCCCCTAGTACTCCCACCGCTGGCCAGGTCATCCCTCTACTCACCCACAGCCCCTGTTATTTCACAGCGACGGCAGTCTCACACCGCAGCGAACCAGCGAACCCTCATACTCCTCTATGCATGGGCATCCCATGCCGTGTCTTCCCCGGCTCCGCGTCGTCCCCCTCCTAGGCCTCACCGTTGTACACCGCCCTGGTGCTCCCGGCACAGCGTGGTCAACATGGTCAAGGAACGACTTCCATCGACATGGGCTATACATGGAGAGGCTGACAACTGGGTCCATAGCCGCAGCAAGGAAGTGCCTCCTTATTACACGGAAAATAATGATTCCTCCACCTGACAGCAGGGACCCACCGGACGGGAAACCGTATTTCATGAAAAAAAAAGTTTTCCCCCTGACTGTTGGGACCTACCAGCGACATCTTCGCATATAAGGAAGTGTGTCCGGGCAAAAAAAACGATTCGCCCCCTGACTGCTGGGACCCACCAGCTACATCTTCGCACGCAAGGAAGTGCCTGACAGCCGGGACCCACCTGGTCGAAGCATACGTAGCGTTGTCATTCTGGTCGAGAACGTGTACGTACATACTGGTCGATGTAGAGGCGCACACGTGTCGTAGTAGAGGCGCGCACGTACCATGTACACGTACGTACAGTGGCCAGGGTGCAAGAAAGTAAATACGGCCACGTACGTAAATACGGGCGGGGTCTCGAACGCCTACCTGTGCGTACATACGGCCAGGGCTCGTGTACATGGCTGGGTCGGAACGGAGAAACTGCGTCATCGTCGTGTTCATGGGGAGGCAACGAAATGCGTCGTGTTCATCGGGAGGCAACGGAACGCGTGGGAGCCAACCGGCTTGGACAGAACAACCGATGGAAATGAGGCCTGCCATACTGCAGAACGGAGGAAACGGCCTTGTGTTCGACCAGCCATGTTCGAAACAGCATCCTGTTCATCGGGAGGGGTCTGGCGTACCACAAAACAGAGGAAACAGACCCCCTACGGTCGAAACGGGGGTCCTGTTGATCGGGAGGGGTGTGGCGTACCGCAAAACGGAGGAAACAGACTTGTGTTGGAGCGCTACGGTCGAAAC
Organism: Triticum urartu; assembly: GCF_003073215.2. Lineage (NCBI taxonomy): Eukaryota > Viridiplantae > Streptophyta > Magnoliopsida > Poales > Poaceae > Triticum > Triticum urartu. The sequence continues at coordinate 591,579,625 of NC_053028.1, read as the reverse complement.
GGGTGTCCTATTCATCGGGAGGGGTGTGGCGTATGGCAAATCGGGACTCCACGGGATACTGTTCATCTCCACCGTCGACCCCCTCCAGCCTCCATGGGCTACTGTTCATCCACCATCGACCTCCTCCAGCCTCCACCTGCGTCTGTTCATCCACGGGCTCCTGTTCATCCAGCCTCCACCGCGCGCTACTCCACCGGCTACTGTTCAACCAGCCCTCTCCACAGGCTCCTGTTCAACCACCCCTCCATGGGCTACTGTTCATCCAGCCCTCCACGGCAACCTTGGCCGCCGCATCAACCTGAACGCACAAGAGCACCGCGGCAACCTTCCGCGTCTTCCTCAACTATGGTAAGCCTTCTGCTCTTCTCAACACAGATCTGTTCTAGGGTTTCGTGTTCTTGCAGTGTTCATCACCTGTTCGTGTTCATATACTAGCTCCTGGATGCATCTGTGAACCCCTGCTCTGTGTAGCGGTAGCTTTTAGTATCCGCCTTTAGTTTCATGCCCAAGACCGTAGATCTCACATATATTTCTGCCCATTGATTCAATACTGTTCTGCTTTGAGCTTTTGAATATTTTTCTTATTTTCTGAACTTGCTTCAGATCCAACGCTGTAGAGAAATCTTGTGAAATCTGTTTCTGCATACTTATCCATCTGCAATCTCAGCTGTTTCAATGCTTAGATTAGGCGGTTTAACTTTGTAGAAAAAATTGCCAAACCGGTATATACCATTAGTCCCCTTGTTGAACCGCCAGTTGTTGTTGCTTCATAAAACTCCGGTTTAGATAGATCTGTCTCCGGTTTAACATTGCACATACCAATGTACCTTAATCAATGCATTTTTGAACCGGGATCATCTACCTTGTAGATTTCATCACGGCCAAGCGAGTATTTGAGTGCAACTGGGTTCCTTCTCGTGTCACAGAGGCTCAACTGGACGATTTAGTCCTGATCGGCGCTTTAGGCAGCAAAGATACCATCCATTGGAGGGCTCCTGGCAAAGAATGCCCTCCCACACCTCAAGAAGGAGAGGTCGTCGTTTTCGTAGATCACTTAGCCCGGGGCTTTAAGCCGCCCGGTTCTAAATTTTACCGGGACGTTTTAGCCGATTTTCAACTCCATCCACAAGATACTGGCCCTAACTCTGTTATAAAAATGTGTCACTTCCAAGTGCTCTGTGAGGCGTTCTTTCACAAGGAGCCCATGGTGGAATTGTTTAGAGACTGTTTCCATCTAAACCGCCGTACTGAGTTTACTGACGGCTCCAATACGGAGTTGGTGGCATGGCGATTCAGAAAAGGAAAGAGGTCACATACCCTCACGACAAACTGCACAGCCACCCCAAAGAGTGGAATCAAACATGGTTCTATTGCAAAGACACCTCCCCTGCTGGTGAAAATCCATTGCCTGGCTTTCGTCCGGAGCGACTCAGCAATACACACCCCTTTCCGCAAAGGTTAACTGCCCAAGAGAGAAGCAAATATGCTCCTCAGCTGTCGAAGCTCAGAGCCTTTATGGCCAACGGTTTAACAGGGGTTGATCTCGCCTGCTGTTGGATATCATGGAGCATACT